>NW_027461880.1:300000-380000 GCF_050947455.1 Rhinoderma darwinii | reverse complement strand
TATATGCGGGACACTTATATACATTATATGCGGGACACTTATATACATTATATGCAGGACACTTATATACATTATATGCAGGACACTTATATACATTATATGCAGGACACTTATATACATTATATGCGGGACACTTATATACATTATATGCAGGACACTTATATACATTATATGCGGGACACTTATATACATTATATGCGGGACACTTATATACATTATATGCAGGACACTTATATACATTATATACGGGACACTTCTATACATTATATGCAGGACACTTATATACATTATATGCAGGACACTTATATACATTATATGCGGGACACTTATATACATTATATGCGGGACACTTATATACATTATATGCAGGACACTTGTATACATTATATGCAGGACACGTATATACATTATATGCAGGACACTTATATACATTATATGCGGGACACTTATATACATTATATGCGGGACACTTATATACATTATATGCAGGACACTTATATACATTATATGCAGGGCACTTATATACATTATATGCGGGACACTTATATACATTATATGCAGGACACTTCTATACATTATATGCAGGACACTTATATACATTATATGCAGGACACTTCTATACATTATATGCGGGACACTTATATACATTATATGCAGGACACTTCTATACATTATATGCGGGACACTTATATACATTATATGCAGGACACTTCTATACATTATATGCGGGACACTTATATACATTATATGCGGGACACTTATATACATTATATGCGGGGCACTTCTATACATTATATGCGGGATACTTATATACATTATATGCGGGACACTTCTATACATTATATGCGGGACACTTCTATACATTATATGCGGGACACTTCTATACATTATATGCGGGACACTTATATACATTATATGCGGGACACTTATATACATTATATGCGGGACACTTATATACATTATATGCGGGACACTTATATACATTATATGCGGGACACTTATATACATTATATGCGGGACACTTATATACATTATATGCGGGGCACTTATATACATTATATGCGGGACACTTATATACATTATATGCAGGACACTTATATACATTATATGCGGGACACTTATATACATTATATGCGGGACACTTATATACATTATATGCGGGACACTTCTATACATTATATGCGGGACACTTATATACATTATATGCGGGACACTTATATACATTATATGCGGGACACTTATATACATTATATGCAGGACACTTATATACATTATATGCAGGGCACTTATATACATTATATGCGGGACACTTATATACATTACATGCGGGACACTTATATACATTATATGCGGGACACTTATATACATTATATGCGGGACACTTCTATACATTATATGCGGGACACTTATATACATTATATGCGGGACACTTATATACATTATATGCGGGACACTTATATACATTATATGCAGGACACTTATATACATTATATGCAGGGCACTTATATACATTATATGCGGGACACTTATATACATTATATGCGGGACACTTATATACATTATATGCGGGACACTTCTATACATTATATGCGGGACACTTCTATACATTATATGCAGGACACTTATATACATTATATGCGGGACACTTATATACATTATATGCGGGACACTTATATACATTATATGCAGGACACTTATATACATTATATGCGGGACACTTATATACATTATATGCGGGACACTTATATACATTATATGCAGGACACTTATATACATTATATGCAGGACACTTATATACATTATATGCAGGACACTTATATACATTATATGCGGGACACTTATATACATTATATGCGGGACACTTCTATACATTATATGCGGGACACTTCTATACATTATATGCAGGACACTTATATACATTATATGCAGGACACTTATATACATTATATGCAGGGCACTTATATACATTATATGCGGGACACTTATATACATTATATGCGGGACACTTATATACATTATATGCGGGACACTTCTATACATTATATGCGGGACACTTCTATACATTATATGCAGGACACTTATATACATTATATGCGGGACACTTATATACATTATATGCGGGACACTTATATACATTATATGCAGGACACTTATATACATTATATGCGGGACACTTATATACATTATATGCGGGACACTTATATACATTATATGCAGGACACTTATATACATTATATGCAGGACACTTATATACATTATATGCAGGACACTTATATACATTATATGCGGGACACTTATATACATTATATGCGGGACACTTATATACATTATATGCGGGACACTTCTATACATTATATGCGGGACACTTCTATACATTATATGCGGGACACTTCTATACATTATATGCGGGACACTTCTATACATTATATGCGGGACATTTCTATACATTATATGCGGGACACTTATATACATTATATGCAGGACACTTCTATACATTATATGCGGGACACTTCCATACATTATATGCGGGACACTTATATACATTATATGCAGGACACTTATATACATTATATGCAGGACACTTATATACATTATATGCGGGACACTTATATACATTATATGCGGGACACTTATATACATTATATGCGGGACACTTATATACATTATATGCGGGACACTTCCATACATTATATGCGGGACACTGCTATACATTATATGCGGGACACTTCTATGCATTATATGCAGGACACTTCTATACATTATATGCGGGACACTTATATACATTATATGCGGGACACATATACATTATATGCAGGACACGTATATACATTATATGCAGGACACTTCTATACATTATATGCAGGACACTTATATACATTATATGCGGGACATTTCTATACATTATATGCGGGACACTTATATACATTATATGCGGGACACTTATATACATTATATGCGGGACACTTCCATACATTATATGCGGGACACTTCTATACATTATATGCGGGACACTTCTATGCATTATATGCAGGACACGTATATACATTATATGCAGGACACTTATATACATTACATGCAGGACACTTATATACATTATATGCAGGACACTTATATACATTACATGCAGGACACTTATATACATTATATGCGGGACACTTATATACATTATATGCAGGACACTTCTATACATTATATGCGGGACACTTCTATACATTATATTCGGGACACTTATATACAATATATGCAGGACACTTATATACATTATATGCAGGACACTTATATACATTATATGCAGGACACTTATATACATTATATGCGGGACACATATATACATTATATGCGGGACACTTATATACATTATATGCGGGACACTTCTATACATTATATGCGGGACACTTATATACATTATATGCAGGACACTTCTATACATTATATGCGGGACACTTCTATACATTATATGCGGGACACTTATATACATTATATGCGGGACACTTATATACATTATATCCGGGACACTTATATACATTATATGCAGGACACTTATATACATTATATGCGGGACACTTATATACATTATATGCGGGACACTTATATACATTATATGCGGGACACTTATATACATTATATGCGGGACACTTATATACATTATATGCAGGACACTTATATACATTATATGCGGGACACTTATATACGTTATATGCGGGACACTTATATACATTATATGCGGGACACTTATATACATTATATGCGGGACACTTATATACATTATATGCAGGACACTTCTATACGTTATATGCGGGACACTTATATACATTATATGCAGGACACTTATATACATTATATGCGGGACACTTCTATACATTATATGCGGGACACTTCTATACATTATATTCGGGACACTTATATACAATATATGCAGGACACTTATATACATTATATGCAGGACACTTATATACATTATATGCAGGACACTTATATACATTATATGCGGGACACATATATACATTATATGCGGGACACTTATATACATTATATGCGGGACACTTCTATACATTATATGCGGGACACTTCTATACATTATATGCAGGACACTTATATACATTATATGCAGGACACTTCTATACATTATATGCGGGACACTTCTATACATTATATGCGGGACACTTATATACATTATATGCGGGACACTTATATACATTATATCCGGGACACTTATATACATTATATGCAGGACACTTATATACATTATATGCGGGACACTTATATACATTATATGCGGGACACTTATATACATTATATGCGGGACACTTATATACATTATATGCGGGACACTTATATACATTATATGCAGGACACTTATATACATTATATGCGGGACACTTATATACGTTATATGCGGGACACTTATATACATTATATGCGGGACACTTATATACATTATATGCGGGACACTTATATACATTATATGCAGGACACTTCTATACGTTATATGCGGGACACTTATATACATTATATGCAGGACACTTATATACATTATATGCGGGACACTTATATACATTATATGCGGGACACTTCTATACATTATATGCGGGACACTTCTATACATTATATGCGGGACACTTCTATACATTATATGCGGGACACTTCTATACATTATATGCGGGACACTTCTATACATTATATGCGGGACACTTATATACATTATATGCGGGACACTTCTATACATTATATGCAGGACACTTCTATACATTATATGCGGGACACTTATATACATTATATGCGGGACACTTCTATACATTATATGCAGGACACTTCTATACATTATATGCGGGTCACTTCTATACATTATATGCGGGACACTTATATACATTATATGCGGGACACTTCTATACATTATATGCGGGACACTTCCATACATTATATGCGGGACACTGCTATACATTATATGCGGGACACTTCTATGCATTATATGCAGGACACTTCTATACATTATATGCGGGACACTTATATACATTATATGCGGGACACATATACATTATATGCAGGACACGTATATACATTATATGCAGGACACTTCTATACATTATATGCAGGACACTTATATACATTATATGCGGGACATTTCTATACATTATATGCGGGACACTTATATACATTATATGCGGGACACTTATATACATTATATGCGGGACACTTCCATACATTATATGCGGGACACTTCTATACATTATATGCGGGACACTTCTATGCATTATATGCAGGACACGTATATACATTATATGCAGGACACTTATATACATTACATGCAGGACACTTATATACATTATATGCAGGACACTTATATACATTACATGCAGGACACTTATATACATTATATGCGGGACACTTCTATACATTATATGCGGGACACTTCTATACATTATATGCAGGACACTTATATACATTATATGCAGGACACTTCTATACATTATATGCGGGACACTTCTATACATTATATGCGGGACACTTATATACATTATATGCGGGACACTTATATACATTATATCCGGGACACTTATATACATTATATGCAGGACACTTATATACATTATATGCGGGACACTTATATACATTATATGCGGGACACTTATATACATTATATGCGGGACACTTATATACATTATATGCAGGACACTTATATACATTATATGCAGGACACTTCTATACATTATATGCGGGACACTTCTATACATTATATGCGGGACACTTATATACATTATATGCGGGACACTTATATACATTATATCCGGGACACTTATATACATTATATGCAGGACACTTATATACATTATATGCGGGACACTTATATACATTATATGCGGGACACTTATATACATTATATGCGGGACACTTATATACATTATATGCAGGACACTTATATACATTATATGCAGGACACTTCTATACATTATATGCGGGACACTTCTATACATTATATGCAGGACACTTATATACATTATATGCGGGACACTTATATACATTATATGCGGGACACTTATATACATTATATGCGGGACACTTATATACATTATATGCGGGACACTTCTATACATTATATGCGGGACACTTATATACATTATATGCGGGACACTTATATACATTATATGCGGGACACTTATATACATTATATGCGGGGCACTTATATACATTATATGCGGGACACTTATATACATTATATGCGGGACACTTATATACATTATATGCAGGACACTTATATACATTATGTGCAGGATACTTATATACATTATATACGGGACACTTATATACATTATATCCGGGACACTTATATACATTATATGCGGGACACTTATATACATTATATGCGGGACACTTATATACATTATATGCGGGACACTTATATACATTATATGCAGGACACTTATATACATTATATGCGGGACACTTATATACATTATATGCGGGACACTTATATACATTATATGCAGGACACTTCTATACATTACATGCGGGACACTTATATACATTATATGCGGGACACTTATATACATTATATGCGGGACACTTATATACATTATATGCGGGACACTTATATACATTATATGCGGGACACTTATATACATTATATGCGGGACACTTATATACATTATATGCGGGACACTTATATACATTATATGCAGGACACTTATATACATTATATGCGGGACACTTCTATACATTATATGCGGGACACTTCTATACATTATATGCAGGACACTTATATACATTATATGCGGGACACTTATATACATTATATGCAGGACACTTATATACATTATATGCGGGACACTTCTATACATTATATGCGGGACACTTATATACATTATATGCGGGACACTTCTATACATTATATGCGGGACACTTCTATACATTATATGCGGGACACTTATATACATTATATGCGGGACACTTATATACATTACATGCGGGACACTTATATACATTACATGCGGGACACTTATATACATTATATGCGGGACACTTCTATACATTATATGCGGGACACTTCTATACATTATATGCGGGACACTTATATACATTATATGCGGGACACTTATATACATTATATCCGGGACACTTATATACAATATATGCCGGACACTTATATACATTATATGCGGGACACTTCTATACATTATATGCGGGACACTTATATACATTATATGCGGGACACTTATATACATTATATGCGGGACACTTATATACATTATATGCGGGACACTTATATACATTATATGCGGGACACTTATATACATTACATGCAGGACACTTATATACATTATATGCAGGACACTTATATACATTATATGCGGGACACTTATATACATTATATGCGGGACACTTATATACATTATATGCGGGACACTTATATACATTATATGCGGGACACTTCTATACATTATATGCGGGACACTTCTATACATTATATGCGGGACACTTATATACATTATATGCGGGACACTTATATACATTATATGCGGGACACTTATATACATTATATGCGGGACACTTATATACATTATATGCGGGACACTTATATACATTATATGCGGGACACTTATATACATTATATGCGGGACACTTATATACATTATATGCGGGACACTTATATACATTATATGCGGGACACTTATATACATTATATGCGGGACACTTATATACATTATATGCGGGACACTTATATACATTATATGCGGGCACTTATATACATTATATGCGGGACACTTATATACATTATATGCCGGACACTTATATACATTATATGCGGGACACTTATATACATTATATGCGGGACACTTATATACATTATATGCGGGACACTTATATACATTATATGCGGGACACTTATATACATTATATGCGGGACACTTCTATACATTATATGCGGGACACTTCTATACATTATATGCGGGACACTTCTATACATTATATGCGGGACACTTATATACATTATATGCGGGACACTTATATACATTATATGCGGGACACTTATATACATTATATGCGGGACACTTATATACATTATATGCGGGACACTTATATACATTATATGCGGGACACTTATATACATTATATGCAGGACACTTTATATACATTATATGCGGGGCACTTATATACATTATATGCGGGACACTTATATACATTATATGCGGGACACTTATATACATTATATGCGGGGCACTTATATACATTATATGCGGGACACTTATATACATTATATGCCGGACACTTATATACATTATATGCGGGACACTTATATACATTATATGCGGGACACTTATATACATTATATGCGGGACACTTATATACATTATATGCGGGACACTTATATACATTATATGCAGGACACTTATATACATTATATGCAGGACACTTATATACATTATATGCGGGACACTTATATACATTATATGCAGGGCACTTATATACATTATATGCGGGACACTTATATACATTATATGCAGGACACTTATATACATTATATGCGGGACACTTATATACATTATGTGCGGGACACTTATATACATTATATGCGGGACACTTATATACATTATATGCGGGACACTTATATACATTATATGCAGGACACTTATATACATTATGTGCAGGATACTTATATACATTATATCCGGGACACTTATATACATTATATCCGGGACACTTATATACATTATATGCGGGACACTTATATACATTATATGCGGGACACTTATATACATTATATGCGGGACACTTATATACATTATATGCGGGACACTTATATACATTATATGCGGGACACTTATATACATTATATGCGGGACACTTATATACATTATATGCAGGACACTTCTATACATTATATGCAGGACACTTATATACATTATATGCAGGACACTTATATACATTATATGCGGGACACTTATATACATTATATGCGGGACACTTATATACATTATATGCAGGACACTTATATACATTATATGCGGGACACTTATATACATTATATGCGGGACACTTATATACATTATATGCGGGACACTTATATACATTATATGCAGGACACTTCTATACATTACATGCGGGACACTTATATACATTATATGCGGGACACTTATATACATTATATGCAGGACACTTATATACATTATATACAGGACACTTATATACATTATATGCAGGACACTTATATACATTATATGCAGGACACTTATATACATTATATGCGGGACACTTATATACATTATATGCGGGACACTTATATACATTATATGCGGGACACTTATATACATTATATGCGGGCACTTATATACATTATATGCGGGACACTTATATACATTATATGCCGGACACTTATATACATTATATGCGGGACACTTATATACATTATATGCGGGACACTTATATACATTATATGCGGGACACTTCTATACATTATATGCGGGACACTTCTATACATTATATGCGGGACACTTATATACATTATATGCGGGACACTTATATACATTATATGCGGGACACTTATATACATTATATGCGGGACACTTATATACATTATATGCGGGACACTTATATACATTATATGCGGGACACTTATATACATTATATGCAGGACACTTTATATACATTATATGCGGGGCACTTATATACATTATATGCGGGACACTTATATACATTATATGCGGGACACTTATATACATTATATGCGGAACACTTATATACATTATATGCGGGACACTTATATACATTACATGCAGGACACTTATATACATTATATGCAGGACACTTATATACATTATATGCAGGACACTTCTATACATTATATGCGGGACACTTATATACATTATATGCGGGACACTTCTATACATTATATGCGGGACACTTATATACATTATGTGCAGGGCACTTATATACATTATATGCAGGACACTTCTATACATTATATGCGGGACACTTATATACATTATGTGCAGGACACTTATATACATTATATGCAGGACACTTCTATACATTATATGCGGGACACTTATATACATTATATGCAGGACACTTATATACATTATATGCGGGACACTTATATACATTATATGCGGGACACTTCTATACATTATATGCGGGACACTTATATACATTATATGCAGGACACTTATATACATTATATGCGGGACACTTATATACATTATATGCGGGACACTTATATACATTATATGCGGGACACTTCTATACATTATATGCGGGACACTTATATACATTATATGCAGGACACTTATATACATTATATGCAGGACACTTATATACATTATATGCGGGACACTTATATACATTATATGCAGGACACTTATATACATTATATGCAGGGCACTTATATACATTATATGCGGGACACTTATATACATTATATGCGGGACACTTATATACATTATATGCGGGACACTTATATACATTATATGCGGGACACTTCTATACATTATATGCGGGACACTTATATACATTATATGCAGGACACTTATATACATTATATGCGGGACACTTATATACATTATATGCAGGGCACTTATATACATTATATGCGGGACACTTATATACATTATATGCAGGACACTTATATACATTATATGCAGGACACTTATATACATTATATGCAGGACACTTATATACATTATATGCGGGACACTTATATACATTATATGCAGGACACTTATATACATTATATGCAGGGCACTTATATACATTATATGCGGGACACTTATATACATTATATGCGGGACACTTATATACATTATATGCGGGACACTTATATACATTATATGCGGGACACTTCTATACATTATATGCGGGACACTTATATACATTATATGCAGGACACTTATATACATTATATGCGGGACACTTATATACATTATATGCAGGGCACTTATATACATTATATGCGGGACACTTATATACATTATATGCAGGACACTTATATACATTATATGCAGGACACTTCTATACATTATATGCGGGACACTTCTATACATTATATGCGGGACACTTATATACATTATATGCAGGACACTTATATACATTATATGCAGGACACTTATATACATTATATGCGGGACACTTATATACATTATATGCAGGGCACTTATATACATTATATGCGGGACACTTATATACATTATATGCAGGACACTTATATACATTATATGCGGGACACTTATATACATTATATTCAGGACACTTATATACATTATATGCAGGACACTTATATACATTATATGCAGGACACTTATATACATTATATGCAGGACACTTATATACATTATATGCAGGACACTTATATACATTATATGCGGGACACTTATATACATTATATTCAGGACACTTATATACATTATATTCAGGGCACTTATATACATTATATGCGGGACACTTATATACATTATATGCAGGACACTTATATACATTATATGCAGGACACTTCTATACATTATATGCGGGACACTTCTATACATTATATGCGGGACACTTATATACATTATATGCAGGACACTTATATACATTATATGCAGGACACTTATATACATTATATGCGGGACACTTATATACATTATATGCAGGGCACTTATATACATTATATGCGGGACACTTATATACATTATATGCAGGACACTTATATACATTATATGCGGGACACTTATATACATTATATGCGGGACACTTATATACATTATATGCGGGACACTTATATACATTATATGCAGGACACTTATATACATTATATGCGGGACACTTATATACATTATATTCAGGACACTTATATACATTATATGCAGGACACTTATATACATTATATGCAGGACACTTATATACATTATATGCAGGACACTTCTTTGGACGTTTTTGGAGCTGTTTTCTCATAGACTCCAATGAAAACAGCTCCAAAAATGGACGTAAAAAACGCCGCGAAAAACGCGATTTGCTCAAAAAAACGTCTGAAAATCAGGGTCTGTTTTCCCTTGAAAACAGCTCGGTATTTTCAGACGTTTTTGGTCACTACTTGTGCACATACCCTTAGTCTAAATGGTCCAGCCGAACATAGCAAAAAAATAAAAGTTATCAGTATTACAAATATAAAACCTATACTTTTTTCTCCCCTGCGCCACAATACAAACTAGAGGTCAAGGAAAAATAATTTCCCTTCATGTAACTCTGCTTCCTGTCAACTGAAAAGTCATCCGCCAGAGGGAAAAATGTTTCCCCATTGTGGAGTACAAGAAAGTCTAGTTCCCAGGGGGGGCTTCTTGCACTCATCGGGAAACATTTTTCCTTCTGACAGATGATTTTTCCGTTAACAGGTGACAGAGTTCAATAGGGGGGGGGTGTTAGGGGGAGGAGGGGGGAAAATATGGTCTGTTCACAGTTTGTGTTTTTTCCACCTCTGCCCTAGATTTCAGTCCTATATCCGCCCCTGTGTGCAGAATATCACAAGTTCACAACAGAGCTCGCAGCGGAGAAGCGCACGCCCCCGCGGACCACGATACAGAGAGCGCGTCTAACCAGTGAGTATAGCAACTCTGCACCTCTCCTCAGCCTCCACATGTTATTGGATGAGAGGAGGAGGAGAAGGGCGGACTGTGGCTGATAACATTCACTGCTGGTATATATTTATATCTGCGGTATATACACTGCTGCTATATATGGATCTGTGCGGTATATACACTGCTGCTATATATGGATCTGTGCGGTATATACACTGCTGCTATATATGGATCTGTGCGGTATATACACTGCTGCTATATATGGATCTGTGCGGTATATACACTGCTGCTATATATGGATCTGTGCGGTATAGTCACTGCTGCTATATATGGATCTGTGTGGTATATACACTGCTGCTATATATGGATCTGTGCGGTATATACACTGCTGCTATATATGGATCTGTGCGGTATATACACTGCTGCTATATATGGATCTGTGCGGTATATACACTGCTGCTATATATGGATCTGTGCGGTATATACACTGCTGCTATATATGGATCTGTGTGGTATAGTCACTGCTGCTATATATGGATCTGTGCGGTATATACACTGCTTCTATATATGGATCTGTGCTGTATATACACTGCTGCTATATATGGATCTGTGTGGTATAGTCACTGCTGCTATATATGGATCTGTGCGGTATATACACTGCTGGTATATATGGATATGTGCGGTATATACACTGCTGCTATATATGGATCTGTGCGGTATATACACTGCTGCTATATATTTATATGTGCGGTATATACACTGCTGCTATATATGGATCTGTGCGGTATATACACTGCTGCTATATATGGATCTGTGCGGTATATACACTGCTGCTATATATGGATCTGCGGTATATTCACTGCTGCTATATATGGATCTGTGCGGTATATACACTCCTGCTATATATGGATCTGTGCGGTATAGTCACTGCTGCTATATATGGATCTGTGCGGTATATACACTGCTGCTATATATGGATCTGTGCGGTATATACACTGCTGCTATATATGGATCTGTGCGGTATATACACTGCTGCTATATATGGATCTGTGCGGTATATACACTGCTGCTATATATGGATCTGTGCGGTATAGTCACTGCTGCTATATATGGATCTGTGCGGTATATTCACTGCTGCTATATATGGATCTGTGCGGTATATTCACTACTGCTATATATGCAGACGTGGACAAAAAGCAAGTGCAGCATGCGTTACTATACTGACTGTAAAGAGCAGCATGCGTTACTATACTGACTGTAAAGAGCAGCGTGTGTTACTATACTGACTGTAAAGAGCAGCATGCGTTACTATACTGACTGTAAAGTGCCGCATGTGTTACTATACTGACTGTAAAGAGCAGCGTGCGTTACTATACTGACTGTAAAGTGCAGCATGCGTTACTATACTGACTGTAAAGTGCAGAGTGTGTTACTATACTGACTGTAAAGAGCAGCGTGTGTTACTATACTGACTGTAAAGTGCAGCGTGCGTTACTATACTGACTGTAAAGTGCAGCGTGTGTTACTATACTGACTGTAAAGTGCAGCATGTGTTACTATACTGACTGTAAAGTGCAGAGTGTGTTACTATACTGACTGTAAAGAGCAGCATGTGTTACTATACTGACTGTAAAGAGCAGCGTGTGTTACTATACTGACTGTAAAGTGCAGCGTGTGTTACTATACTGACTGTAAAGTGCTGCATGTGTTACTATACTGACTGTAAAGAGCAGCGTGTGTTACTATACTGACTGTAAAGAGCAGCATGTGTTACTATACTGACTGTAAAGGGCAGCATGTGTTACTATACTGACTGTAAAGTGCAGCGTGTGTTACTATACTGACTGTAAAGTGCAGCGTGTGTTACTATACTGACTGTAAAGTGCAGCATGTGTTACTATACTGACTGTAAAGTGCAGCGTGCGTTACTATACTGACTGTAAAGTGCCGCATGTGTTACTATACTGACTGTAAAGTGCCGCATGTGTTACTATACTGACTGTAAAGAGCAGCATGTGTTACTATACTGACTGTAAAGTGCAGCATGTGTTACTATACTGACTGTAAAGTGCAGCGTGTGTTACTATACTGACTGTAAAGTGCAGCATGTGTTACTATACTGACTGTAAAGTGCAGCGTGCGTTACTATACTGACTGTAAAGTGCCGCATGTGTTACTATACTGACTGTAAAGTGCAGCGTGTGTTACTATACTGACTGTAAAGTGCCGCATGTGTTACTATACTGACTGTAAAGTGCAGCGTGCGTTACTATACTGACTGTAAAGTGCCGCATGTGTTACTATACTGACTGTAAAGTGCAGCGTGTGTTACTATACTGACTGTAAAGTGCAGCATGTGTTACTATACTGACTGTAAAGTGCCGCATGTGTTACTATACTGACTGTAAAGAGCAGCGTGTGTTACTATACTGACTGTAAAGTGCCGCATGTGTTACTATACTGACTGTAAAGTGCAGCGTGTGTTACTATACTGACTGTAAAGTGCCGCATGTTTTACTATACTGACTGTAAAGTGCAGCGTGTGTTACTATACTGACTGTAAAGTGCCGCATGTGTTACTATACTGACTGTAAAGTGCCGCTTGTGTTACTAGACTGACTGTAAAGTGCAGCATGTGTTACTATACTGACTGTAAAGTGCAGCGTGCGTTACTATACTGACTGTAAAGAGCAGCGTGTGTTACTATACTGACTGTAAAGTGCCGCATGTGTTACTATACTGACTGTAAAGTGCAGCATGTGTTACTATACTGACTGTAAAGTGCTGCATGTGTTACTATACTGACTGTAAAGTGCAGCGTGCGTTACTATACTGACTGTAAAGAGCAGCGTGTGTTACTATACTGACTGTAAAGTGCAGCGTGTGTTACTATACTGACTGTAAAGAGCAGCGTGTGTTACTATACTGACTGTAAAGTGCAGCGTGTGTTACTATACTGACTGTAAAGTGCAGCATGTGTTACTATACTGACTGTAAAGTGCAGCGTGTGTTACTATACTGACTGTAAAGTGCAGCATGCGTTACTATACTGACTGTAAAGAGCAGCATGTGTTACTATACTGACTGTAAAGAGCAGCATGTGTTACTATACTGACTGTAAAGTGCAGCATGTGTTACTATACTGACTGTAAAGTGCAGCGTGTGTTACTATACTGACTGTAAAGTGCAGCGTGTGTTACTATACTGACTGTAAAGAGCAGCGTGTGTTACTATACTGACTGTAAAGTGCCGCATGTGTTACTGTACTGACTGTAAAGTGCCGCATGTGTTACTATACTGACTGTAAAGAGCAGCGTGTGTTACTATACTGACTGTAAAGAGCAGCATGTGTTACTATACTGACTGTAAAGAGCAGCGTGCGTTACTATACTGACTGTAAAGAGCAGCATGTGTTACTATACTGACTGTAAAGTGCAGCATGTGTTACTATACTGACTGTAAAGTGCAGCGTGTGTTACTATACTGACTGTAAAGTGCAGCATGTGTTACTATACTGACTGTAAAGAGCAGCGTGTGTTACTATACTGACTGTAAAGTGCAGCGTGTGTTACTATACTGACTGTAAAGAGCAGCATGTGTTACTATACTGACTGTAAAGAGCAGCGTGTGTTACTATACTGACTGTAAAGAGCAGCGTGTGTTACTATACTGACTGTAAAGTGCAGCGTGCGTTACTATACTGACTGTAAAGAGCAGCATGTGTTACTATACTGACTGTAAAGAGCAGCGTGCGTTACTATACTGACTGTAAAGAGCAGCGTGCGTTACTATACTGACTGTAAAGTGCCGCATGTGTTACTATACTGACTGTAAAGAGCAGCGTGTGTTACTATACTGACTGTAAAGAGCAGCGTGTGTTACTATACTGACTGTAAAGAGCAGCGTGTGTTACTATACTGACTGTAAAGAGCAGCGTGTGTTACTATACTGACTGTAAAGTGCCGCATGTGTTACTATACTGACTGTAAAGTGCAGCATGTGTTACTATACTGACTGTAAAGTGCCGCATGTGTTACTATACTGACTGTAAAGAGCAGCATGTGTTACTATACTGACTGTAAAGTGCAGCATGTGTTACTATACTGACTGTAAAGAGCAGCATGTGTTACTATACTGACTGTAAAGAGCAGCATGTGTTACTATACTGACTGTAAAGTGCAGCGTGCGTTACTATACTGACTGTAAAGAGCAGCATGCGTTACTATACTGACTGTAAAGTGCAGCGTGTGTTACTATACTGACTGTAAAGAGCAGCATGTGTTACTATACTGACTGTAAAGAGCAGCGTGTGTTACTATACTGACTGTAAAGAGCTGCGTGTGTTACTATACTGACTGTAAAGTGCAGCATGTGTTACTATACTGACTGTAAAGTGCCGCATGCGTTACTATACTGACTGTAAAGTGCCGCATGCGTTACTATACTGACTGTAAAGAGCTGCGTGTGTTACTATACTGACTGTAAAGTGCAGCATGCGTTACTATACTGACTGTAAAGTGCCGCATGCGTTACTATACTGACTGTAAAGAGCAGCATGTGTTACTATACTGACTGTAAAGTGCAGCATGTGTTACTATACTGACTGTAAAGTGCAGCATGTGTTACTATACTGACTGTAAAGTGCAGCGTGTGTTACTATACTGACTGTAAAGTGCAGCATGTGTTACTATACTGACTGTAAAGTGCAGCGTGTGTTACTATACTGACTGTAAAGTGCAGCGTGCGTTACTATACTGACTGTAAAGAGCAGCATGCGTTACTATACTGACTGTAAAGTGCCGCATGCGTTACTATACTGACTGTAAAGTGCAGCATGTGTTAGTTACTATACTGACTGTAAAGTGCAGCATGTGTTACTATACTGACTGTAAAGTGCAGCATGTGTTACTATACTGACTGTAAAGTGCAGCATGTGTTACTATACTGACTGTAAAGTGCAGCGTGTGTTACTATACTGACTGTAAAGTGCAGCGTGTGTTACTATACTGACTGTAAAGAGCAGCGTGCGTTACTATACTGACTGTAAAGAGCAGCATGTGTTACTATACTGACTGTAAAGTGCCGCATGTGTTACTATACTGACTGTAAAGAGCAGCATGTGTTACTATACTGACTGTAAAGTGCAGCATGTGTTACTATACTGACTGTAAAGTGCCGCATGTGTTACTATACTGACTGTAAAGTGCAGCGTGTGTTACTATACTGACTGTAAAGAGCAGCATGTGTTACTATACTGACTGTAAAGAGCAGCATGTGTTACTATACTGACTGTAAAGAGCAGCGTGCGTTACTATACTGACTGTAAAGAGCAGCATGTGTTACTATACTGACTGTAAAGTGCAGCATGTGTTACTATACTGACTGTAAAGTGCAGCGTGTGTTACTATACTGACTGTAAAGTGCAGCATGTGTTACTATACTGACTGTAAAGAGCAGCGTGTGTTACTATACTGACTGTAAAGTGCAGCGTGTGTTACTATACTGACTGTAAAGAGCAGCGTGTGTTACTATACTGACTGTAAAGAGCAGCGTGCGTTACTATACTGACTGTAAAGAGCAGCGTGCGTTACTATACTGACTGTAAAGTGCAGTGTGTGTTACTATACTGACTGTAAAATGCAGCATGTGTTACTATACTGACTGTAAAGTGCCGCATGTGTTACTATACTGACTGTAAAGAGCAGCGTGTGTTACTATACTGACTGTAAAGAGCAGCGTGTGTTACTATACTGACTGTAAAGAGCAGCGTGTGTTACTATACTGACTGTAAAGTGCCGCATGTGTTACTATACTGACTGTAAAGTGCAGCATGTGTTACTATACTGACTGTAAAGAGCAGCATGTGTTACTATACTGACTGTAAAGAGCAGCATGTGTTACTATACTGACTGTAAAGTGCAGCATGTGTTACTATACTGACTGTAAAGAGCAGCATGTGTTACTATACTGACTGTAAAGAGCAGCATGTGTTACTATACTGACTGTAAAGAGCAGCGTGTGTTACTATACTGACTGTAAAGTGCAGCATGTGTTACTATACTGACTGTAAAGTGCCGCGTGTGTTACTATACTGACTGTAAAGTGCAGCGTGCGTTACTATACTGACTGTAAAGTGCCGCATGTGTTACTATACTGACTGTAAAGTGCAGCATGTGTTACTATACTGACTGTAAAGTGCAGCGTGTGTTACTATACTGACTGTAAAGTGCAGCGTGCGTTACTATACTGACTGTAAAGAGCAGCATGTGTTACTATACTGACTGTAAAGAGCAGCATGTGTTACTATACTGACTGTAAAGAGCAGCATGTGTTACTATACTGACTGTAAAGTGCAGCATGTGTTACTATACTGACTGTAAAGTGCAGCATGTGTTACTATACTGACTGTAAAGAGCAGCGTGTGTTACTATACTGACTGTAAAGTGCTGCGTGTGTTACTATACTGACTGTAAAGTGCCGCATGTGTTACTATACTGACTGTAAAGTGCAGCATGTGTTACTATACTGACTGTAAAGAGCAGCGTGCGTTACTATACTGACTGTAAAGAGCAGCATGTGTTACTATACTGACTGTAAAGTGCAGCATGTGTTACTATACTGACTGTAAAGTGCAGCGTGTGTCACTATACTGACTGTAAAGTGCAGCGTGTGTTACTATACTGACTGTAAAGAGCAGCATGCGTTACTATACTGACTGTAAAGTGCTGCGTGTGTTACTATACTGACTGTAAAGTGCCGCATGTGTTACTATACTGACTGTAAAGTGCAGCATGTGTTACTATACTGACTGTAAAGAGCAGCGTGCGTTACTATACTGACTGTAAAGAGCAGCATGTGTTACTATACTGACTGTAAAGTGCAGCATGTGTTACTATACTGACTGTAAAGTGCAGCGTGTGTCACTATACTGACTGTAAAGTGCAGCGTGTGTTACTATACTGACTGTAAAGAGCAGCATGTGTTACTATACTGACTGTAAAGAGCAGCGTGTGTTACTATACTGACTGTAAAGAGCAGCGTGTGTTACTATACTGACTGTAAAGGGCAGCATGTGTTACTATACTGACTGTAAAGAGCAGCATGTGTTACTATACTGACTGTAAAGTGCCGCATGTGTTACTATACTGACTGTAAAGTGCAGCATGTGTTACTATACTGACTGTAAAGAGCAGCATGTGTTACTATACTGACTGTAAAGAGCAGCGTGCGTTACTATACTGACTGTAAAGTGCAGCATGTGTTACTATACTGACTGTAAAGTGCAGCGTGTGTTACTATACTGACTGTAAAGTGCAGCATGTGTTACTATACTGACTGTAAAGTGCAGCGTGTGTTACTATACTGACTGTAAAGTGCAGCGTGTGTTACTATACTGACTGTAAAGTGCAGCGTGTGTTACTATACTGACTGTAAAGTGCAGCATGTGTTACTATACTGACTGTAAAGTGCAGCGTGTGTTACTATACTGACTGTAAAGTGCAGCGTGTGTTACTATACTGACTGTAAAGAGCAGCATGTGTTACTATACTGACTGTAAAGAGCAGCATGTGTTACTATACTGACTGTAAAGAGCAGCATGTGTTACTATACTGACTGTAAAGAGCAGCGTGTGTTACTATACTGACTGTAAAGAGCAGCGTGTGTTACTATACTGACTGTAAAGAGCAGCATGTGTTACTATACACTGACTGTAAAGAGCAGCGTGTGTTACTATACTGACTGTAAAGAGCAGCATGTGTTACTATACACTGACTGTAAAGTGCCGCATGTGTTACTATACTGACTGTAAAGTGCCGCATGTGTTACTATACTGACTGTAAAGAGCAGCATGTGTTACTATACTGACTGTAAAGTGCAGCATGTGTTACTATACTGACTGTAAAGAGCAGCATGTGTTACTATACTGACTGTAAAGAGCAGCATGTGTTACTATACTGACTGTAAAGAGCAGCATGTGTTACTATACTGACTGTAAAGAGCAGCGTGTGTTACTATACTGACTGTAAAGTGCAGCGTGCGTTACTATACTAACTGTAAAGTGCAGCATGTGTTACTATACTGACTGTAAAGTGCTGCATGTGTTACTATACTGACTGTAAAGTGCCGCATGTGTTACTATACTGACTGTAAAGAGCAGCATGTGTTACTATACTGACTGTAAAGTGCCGCATGCGTTACTATACTGACTAAAGTGCATCGTGTGTTACTATACTGACTGTAAAGTGCCGATGTGTTACTATACTGACTGTAAAGTGCAGCGTGCGTTACTATACTGACTGTAAAGTGCCGATGTGTTACTATACTGACTGTAAAGTGCAGCGTGTGTTACTATACTGACTGTAAAGTGCAGCGTGCGTTACTATACTGACTGTAAAGTGCCGATGTGTTACTATACTGACTGTAAAGTGCAGCGTGTGTTACTATACTGACTGTAAAGTGCCGCGTGCGTTACTATACTGACTGTAAAGTGCCGCATGTGTTACTATACTGACTGTAAAGTGCAGCGTGTGTTACTATACTGACTGTAAAGTGCAGCGTGCGTTACTATACTGACTGTAAAGTGCAGCGTGCGTTACTATACTGACTGTAAAGTGCAGCGTGCGTTACTATACTGACTGTAAAGTGCCGCATGTGTTACTATACTGACTGTAAAGAGCAGCATGTGTTACTATACTGACTGTAAAGTGCAGCATGTGTTACTATACTGATTGTAAAGTGCAGCATGTGTTACTATACTGACTGTAAAGTGCCGCTTGTGTTACTATACTGACTGTAAAGTGCCGCATGTGTTACTATACTGACTGTAAAGTGCAGCGTGCGTTACTATACTGACTGTAAAGAGCAGCGTGTGTTACTATACTGACTGTAAAGTGCAGTATGTGTTACTATACTGACTGTAAAGAGCAGCATGTGTTACTATACTGACTGTAAAGTGCCGCATGTGTTACTATACTGACTGTAAAGTGCCGCATGTGTTACTATACTGACTGTAAAGTGCTGCATGTGTTACTATACTGACTGTAAAGTGCAGCATGTGTTACTATACTGACTGTAAAGAGCAGCATGTGTTACTATACTGACTGTAAAGAGCAGTATGTGTTACTATACTGACTGTAAAGTGCAGCATGTGTTACTATACTGACTGTAAAGAGCAGGGTGTGTTACTATACTGACTGTAAAGTGCAGTATGTGTTACTATACTGACTGTAAAGAGCAGCATGTGTTACTATACTGACTGTAAAGAGCAGCGTGCGTTACTATACTGACTGTAAAGTGCAGCATGCATTACTATACTGACTGTAAAGTGCAGCGTGCGTTACTATACTGACTGTAAAGTGCAGCGTGCGTTACTATACTGACTGTAAAGTGCAGCATGTGTTACTATACTGACTGTAAAGTGCAGCGTGCGTTACTATACTGACTGTAAAGTGCAGCGTGCGTTACTATACTGACTGTAAAGTGCAGCATGTGTTACTATACTGACTGTAAAGTGCTGCATGTGTTACTATACTGACTGTAAAGTGCTGCGTGTGTTACTATACTGACTGTAAAGTGCAGCATGTGTTACTATACTGACTGTAAAGTGGTGCATGTGTTACTATACTGACTGTAAAGAGCAGCGTGTGTTACTATACTGACTGTAAAGTGCAGCATGTGTTACTATACTGACTGTAAAGTGCAGCGTGCGTTACTATACTGACTGTAAAGTGCCGCATGTGTTACTATACTGACTGTAAAGTGCAGCGTGCGTTACTATACTGACTGTAAAGTGCAGCATGTGTTACTATACTGACCGTAAAGAGCAGCGTGTGTTACTATACTGACTGTAAAGTGCAGCGTGTGTTACTATACTGACTGTAAAGTGCAGCGTGCATTACTATACTGACTGTAAAGTGCAGCATGTGTTACTATACTGACTGTAAAGTGCAGCGTGTGTTACTATACTGACTGTAAAGTGCAGCATGTGTTACTATACTGACTGTAAAGAGCAGCATGTGTTACTATACTGACTGTAAAGAGCAGCATGTGTTACTATACTGACTGTAAAGTGCTGCGTGTGTTACTATACTGACTGTAAAGTGCTGCGTGTGTTACTATACTGACTGTAAAGAGCAGCATGTGTTACTATACTGACTGTAAAGTGCTGCGTGTGTTACTATACTGACTGTAAAGTGCTGCGTGTGTTACTATACTGACTGTAAAGTGCTGCATGTGTTACTATACTGACTGTAAAGTGCAGCATGTGTTACTATACTGACTGTAAAGAGCAGCATGTGTTACTATACTGACTGTAAAGTGCAGCGTGCGTTACTATACTGACTGTAAAGTGCAGCGTGCGTTAGTATACTGACTGTAAAGAGCAGCATGTGTTACTATACTGACTGTAAAGAGCAGCGTGTGTTACTATACTGACTGTAAAGTGGTGCATGTGTTACTATACTGACTGTAAAGTGCAGCGTGTGTTACTATACTGACTGTAAAGTGCAGCATGTGTTACCATACTGACTGTAAAGTGCTGCATGTGTTACTATACTGACTGTAAAGTGCTGCGTGTGTTACTATACTGACTGTAAAGTGCAGCATGTGTTACTATACTGACTGTAAAGTGGTGCATGTGTTACTATACTGACTGTAAAGAGCAGCGTGTGTTACTATACTGACTGTAAAGTGCAGCATGTGTTACTATACTGACTGTAAAGAGCAGCATGTGTTACTATACTGACTGTAAAGTGCAGCGTGCGTTACTATACTGACTGTAAAGTGCAGCGTGCGTTAGTATACTGACTGTAAAGAGCAGCATGTGTTACTATACTGACTGTAAAGAGCAGCGTGTGTTACTATACTGACTGTAAAGTGGTGCATGTGTTACTATACTGACTGTAAAGTGCAGCGTGTGTTACTATACTGACTGTAAAGTGCAGCATGTGTTACCATACTGACTGTAAAGTGCTGCATGTGTTACTATACTGACTGTAAAGTGCTGCGTGTGTTACTATACTGACTGTAAAGTGCAGCGTGCGTTACTATACTGACTGTAAAGTGCCGCATGTGTTACTATACTGACTGTAAAGTGCAGCGTGCATTACTATACTGACTGTAAAGTGCAGCATGTGTTACTATACTGACTGTAAAGAGCAGCGTGTGTTACTATACTGACTGTAAAGTGCTGCATGTGTTACTATACTGACTGTAAAGTGCTGCATGTGTTACTATACTGACTGTAAAGTGCCGCATGTGTTACTATACTGACTGTAAAGTGCAGCGTGCGTTACTATACTGACTGTAAAGTGCCGCATGTGTTACTATACTGACTGTAAAGTGCAGCGTGCATTACTATACTGACTGTAAAGTGCAGCATGTGTTACTATACTGACTGTAAAGAGCAGCGTGTGTTACTATACTGACTGTAAAGTGCAGCGTGCGTTACTATACTGACTGTAAAGTGCAGCGTGCATTACTATACTGACTGTAAAGTGCAGCGTGTGTTACTATACTGACTGTAAAGAGCAGCTTGTGTTACTATACTGACTGTAAAGTGCAGCGTGCGTTACTATACTGACTGTAAAGTGCAGTGTGTGTTACTATACTGACTGTAAAGTGCAGCATGTGTTACTATACTGACTGTAAAGTGCAGCGTGCGTTACTATACTGACTGTAAAGTGCAGCGTGTGTTACTATACTGACTGTAAAGTGCAGCGTGCATTACTATACTGACTGTAAAGTGCAGCATGTGTTACTATACTGACTGTAAAGTGCAGCGTGCGTTACTATACTGACTGTAAAGTGCAGCGTGCATTACTATACTGACTGTAAAGAGCAGCATGTGTTACTATACTGACTGTAAAGAGCAGCGTGTGTTACTATACTGACTGTAAAGTGGTGCATGTGTTACTATACTGACTAAAGTGCAGCGTGCGTTACTATACTGACTGTAAAGTGGTGCATGTGTTACTATACTGACTAAAGTGCAGCGTGCGTTACTATACTGACTGTAAAGTGCAGCGTGCATTACTATACTGACTGTAAAGTGCAGCGTGTGTTACTATACTGACTGTAATGTGCAGCGTGCGTTACTATACTGACTGTAAAGTGCCGCATGTGTTACTATACTGACTGTAAAGTGCAGCATGTGTTACTATACTGACTGTAAAGAGCAGCGTGTGTTACTATACTGACTGTAAAGTGCAGCGTGTGTTACTATACTGACTGTAAAGTGCAGCGTGCATTACTATACTGACTGTAAAGTGCAGCATGTGTTACTATACTGACTGTAAAGTGCAGCGTGTGTTACTATACTGACTGTAAAGTGCCGCATGTGTTACTATACTGACTGTAAAGTGCTGCATGTGTTACTATACTGACTGTAAAGAGCAGCATGTGTTACTATACTGACTGTAAAGTGCTGCGTGTGTTACTATACTGACTGTAAAGTGCTGCGTGTGTTACTATACTGACTGTAAAGAGCAGCATGTGTTACTATACTGACTGTAAAGTGCTGCGTGTGTTACTATACTGACTGTAAAGTGCAGCATGTGTTACTATACTGACTGTAAAGTGCTGCGTGTGTTACTATACTGACTGTAAAGTGCAGCATGTGTTACCATACTGACTGTAAAGTGCTGCATGTGTTACTATACTGACTGTAAAGTGCTGCGTGTGTTACTATACTGACTGTAAAGTGCAGCATGTGTTACTATACTGACTGTAAAGTGGTGCATGTGTTACTATACTGACTGTAAAGTGCAGCGTGCGTTACTATACTGACTGTAAAGTGCCGCATGTGTTACTATACTGACTGTAAAGTGCAGCGTGCATTACTATACTGACTGTAAAGTGCAGCATGTGTTACTATACTGACTGTAAAGAGCAGCGTGTGTTACTATACTGACTGTAAAGTGCAGCGTGTGTTACTATACTGACTGTAAAGTGCAGCGTGCATTACTATACTGACTGTAAAGTGCAGCATGTGTTACTATACTGACTGTAAAGTGCAGCGTGCGTTACTATACTGACTGTAAAGTGCAGCGTGCATTACTATACTGACTGTAAAGAGCAGCATGTGTTACTATACTGACTGTAAAGAGCAGCGTGTGTTACTATACTGACTGTAAAGAGCAGCGTGTGTTACTATACTGACTGTAAAGAGCAGCATGTGTTACTATACTGACTGTAAAGTGCCGCATGTGTTACTATACTGACTGTAAAGTGGTGCATGTGTTACTATACTGACTAAAGTGCAGCGTGCGTTACTATACTGACTGTAAAGTGCAGCGTGCATTACTATACTGACTGTAAAGTGCAGCATGTGTTACTATACTGACTGTAATGTGCAGCGTGCGTTACTATACTGACTGTAAAGTGCCGCATGTGTTACTATACTGACTGTAAAGTGCCACATGCGTTACTATACTGACTGTAAAGTGCAGCGTGCGTTACTATACTGACTGTAAAGTGCAGCGTGTGTTACTATACTGACTGTAAAGTGCAGCATGTGTTACTATACTGACTGTAAAGAGCAGCATGTGTTACTATACTGACTGTAAAGTGACGCATGTGTTACTATACTGACTGTAAAGTGCAGCGTGTGTTACTATACTGACTGTAAAGAGCAGCGTGTGTTACTATACTGACTGTAAAGTGCAGCGTGTGTTACTATACTGACTGTAAAGTGCAGCGTGTGTTACTATACTGACTGTAAAGTGCAGCGTACGTTACTATACTGACTGTAAAGAGCAGCGTGTGTTACTATACTGACTGTAAAGTGCAGCGTGTGTTACTATACTGACTGTAAAGTGCAGCATGTGTTACTATACTGACTGTAAAGTGCCGCATGTGTTACTATACTGACTGTAAAGTGCAGCATGTGTTACTATACTGACTGTAAAGAGCAGCGTGTGTTACTATACTGACTGTAAAGTGCAGCGTACGTTACTATACTGACTGTAAAGAGCAGCGTGTGTTACTATACTGACTGTAAAGTGCAGCGTGTGTTACTATACTGACTGTAAAGTGCAGCATGTGTTACTATACTGACTGTAAAGTGCCGCATGTGTTACTATACTGACTGTAAAGTGCAGCGTGTGTTACTATACTGACTGTAAAGTGCAGCGTGTGTTACTATACTGACTGTAAAGTGCAGCGTGCGTTACTATACTGACTGTAAAGAGCAGCGTGTGTTACTATACTGACTGTAAAGTGCAGCGTGTGTTACTATACTGACTGTAAAGTGCCGCATGTGTTACTATACTGACTGTAAAGTGCAGCGTGTGTTACTATACTGACTGTAAAGTGCAGCGTGTGTTACTATACTGACTGTAAAGAGCAGCGTGCGTTACTATACTGACTGTAAAGTGCAGCATGTGTTACTATACTGACTGTAAAGAGCAGCATGTGTTACTATACTGACTGTAAAGTGCAGCGTGTGTTACTATACTGACTGTAAAGAGCAGCATGTGTTACTATACTGACTGTAAAGTGCTGCGTGTGTTACTATACTGACTGTAAAGTGCTGCGTGTGTTACTATACTGACTGTAAAGAGCAGCATGTGTTACTATACTGACTGTAAAGTGCTGCGTGTGTTACTATACTGACTGTAAAGAGCAGCATGTGTTACTATACTGACTGTAAAGTGCTGCGTGTGTTACTATACTGACTGTAAAGTGCTGCGTGTGTTACTATACTGACTGTAAAGTGCTGCATGTGTTACTATACTGACTGTAAAGAGCAGCATGTGTTACTATACTGACTGTAAAGTGCCGCATGTGTTACTATACTGACTGTAAAGAGCAGCATGTGTTACTATACTGACTGTAAAGTGCAGCGTGCGTTACTATACTGACTGTAAAGTGCAGCGTGCGTTACTATACTGACTGTAAAGAGCAGCATGTGTTACTATACTGACTGTAAAGTGCAGCATGTGTTACTATACTGACTGTAAAGTGGTGCATGTGTTACTATACTGACTGTAAAGTGCAGCGTGTGTTACTATACTGACTGTAAAGTGCAGCATGTGTTACCATACTGACTGTAAAGTGCTGCATGTGTTACTATACTGACTGTAAAGTGCTGCGTGTGTTACTATACTGACTGTAAAGTGCCGCATGTGTTACTATACTGACTGTAAAGTGCAGCGTGCATTACTATACTGACTGTAAAGTGCAGCATGTGTTACTATACTGACTGTAAAGAGCAGCGTGTGTTACTATACTGACTGTAAAGTGCAGCGTGTGTTACTATACTGACTGTAAAGTGCAGCGTGCATTACTATACTGACTGTAAAGTGCAGCATGTGTTACTATACTGACTGTAAAGTGCAGCGTGCGTTACTATACTGACTGTAAAGTGCAGCGTGCATTACTATACTGACTGTAAAGAGCAGCATGTGTTACTATACTGACTGTAAAGAGCAGCATGTGTTACTATACTGACTGTAAAGTGCCGCATGTGTTACTATACTGACTGTAAAGTGGTGCATGTGTTACTATACTGACTGTAAAGTGGTGCATGTGTTACTATACTGACTAAAGTGCAGCGTGCGTTACTATACTGACTGTAAAGTGCAGCGTGCATTACTATACTGACTGTAAAGTGCAGCATGTGTTACTATACTGACTGTAATGTGCAGCGTGCGTTACTATACTGACTGTAAAGTGCCGCATGTGTTACTATACTGACTGTAAAGTGCAGCATGTGTTACTTTACTGACTGTAAAGAGCAGCGTGTGTTACTATACTGACTGTAAAGTGCAGCGTGTGTTACTATACTGACTGTAAAGTGCAGCGTGCATTACTATACTGACTGTAAAGTGCAGCATGTGTTACTATACTGACTGTAAAGAGCAGCATGTGTTACTATACTGACTGTAAAGAGCAGCATGTGTTACTATACTGACTGTAAAGTGCAGCGTGTGTTACTATACTGACTGTAAAGTGCTGCATGTGTTACTATACTGACTGTAAAGAGCAGCATGTGTTACTATACTGACTGTAAAGTGCTGCGTGTGTTACTATACTGACTGTAAAGTGCTGCGTGTGTTACTATACTGACTGTAAAGAGCAGCATGTGTTACTATACTGACTGTAAAGTGCTGCGTGTGTTACTATACTGACTGTAAAGTGCCGCGTGTGTTACTATACTGACTGTAAAGTGCTGCATGTGTTACTATACTGACTGTAAAGTGCAGCATGTGTTACTATACTGACTGTAAAGAGCAGCATGCGTTACTATACTGACTGTAAAGTGCAGCGTGCGTTACTATACTGACTGTAAAGTGCAGCGTGCGTTACTATACTGACTGTAAAGTGCAGCATGTGTTACTATACTGACTGTAAAGTGCAGCATGTGTTACTATACTGACTGTAAAGAGCAGCGTGTGTTACTATACTGACTGTAAAGTGCAGCGTGTGTTACTATACTGACTGTAAAGTGCAGCATGTGTTACTATACTGACTGTAAAGTGCCGCATGTGTTACTATACTGACTGTAAAGTGCAGCATGTGTTACTATACTGACTGTAAAGAGCAGCGTGTGTTACTATACTGACTGTAAAGTGCAGCGTACGTTACTATACTGACTGTAAAGAGCAGCGTGTGTTACTATACTGACTGTAAAGTGCAGCGTGTGTTACTATACTGACTGTAAAGTGCAGCATGCGTTACTATACTGACTGTAAAGTGCCGCATGTGTTACTATACTGACTGTAAAGTGCCGCATGTGTTACTATACTGACTGTAAAGTGCAGCATGTGTTACTATACTGACTGTAAAGTGCAGCGTGTGTTACTATACTGACTGTAAAGTGCAGCATGTGTTACTATACTGACTGTAAAGTGCAGCATGTGTTACTATACTGACTGTAAAGAGCAGCGTGCGTTACTATACTGACTGTAAAGTGCAGCGTGTGTTACTATACTGACTGTAAAGTGCCGCATGTGTTACTATACTGACTGTAAAGAGCAGCGTGTGTTACTATACTGACTGTAAAGTGCAGCGTGTGTTACTATACTGACTGTAAAGTGCAGCGTGTGTTACTATACTGACTGTAAAGTGCAGCGTGTGTTACTATACTGACTGTAAAGTGCAGCGTGTGTTACTATACTGACTGTAAAGTGCAGCGTGTGTTACTATACTGACTGTAAAGTGCAGCGTGTGTTACTATACTGACTGTAAAGTGCAGCATGTGTTACTATACTGACTGTAAAGTGCAGCGTGTGTTACTATACTGACTGTAAAGTGCAGCATGTGTTACTATACTGACTGTAAAGTGCAGCATGTGTTACTATACTGACTGTAAAGAGCAGCGTGCGTTACTATACTGACTGTAAAGTGCAGCGTGTGTTACTATACTGACTGTAAAATGCAGCGTGCGTTACTATACTGACTGTAAAGTGCAGCGTGTGTTACTATACTGACTGTAAAATGCAGCGTGCGTTACTATACTGACTGTAAAGTGCCGCATGTGTTACTATACTGACTGTAAAGAGCAGCATGTGTTACTATACTGACTGTAAAGTGCCGCATGTGTTACTATACTGACTGTAAAGTGCAGCGTGTGTTACTATACTGACTGTAAAGTTCAGCATGTGTTACTATACTGACTGTAAAGTGCAGCGTGCGTTACTATACTGACTGTAAAGTGCAGCGTGTGTTACTATACTGACTGTAAAGTGGCGCGTGTGTTACTATACTGACTGTAAAGAGCAGCGTGCGTTACTATACTGACTGTAAAGTGCCGCGTGTGTTACTATACTGACTGTAAAGTGCAGCATGCGTTACTATACTGACTGTAAAGTGCCGCGTGTGTTACTATACTGACTGTAAAGTGCCGCATGTGTTACTATACTGACTGTAAAGTGCCGCGTGTGTTACTATACTGACTGTAAAGTGCAGCGTGCGTTACTATACTGACTGTAAAGTGCCGCATGTGTTACTATACTGACTGTAAAGTGCAGCATGCGTTACTATACTGACTGTAAAGAGCAGCATGTGTTACTATACTGACTGTAAAGTGCAGCGTGTGTTACTATACTGACTGTAAAGTGCCGCATGTGTTACTATACTGACTGTAAAGTGCCGCGTGTGTTACTATACTGACTGTAAAGTGCAGCGTGCGTTACTATACTGACTGTAAAGTGCCGCATGTGTTACTATACTGACTGTAAAGTGCAGCATGCGTTACTATACTGACTGTAAAGAGCAGCATGTGTTACTATACTGACTGTAAAGTGCAGCGTGCGTTACTATACTGACTGTAAAGAGCAGCATGCGTTACTATACTGACTGTAAAGTGCAGCATGTGTTACTATACTGATTGTAAAGTGCAGCATGTGTTACTATACTGACTGTAAAGTGCCGCTTGTGTTACTATACTGACTGTAAAGTGCCGCATGTGTTACTATACTGACTGTAAAGTGCAGCATGTGTTACTATACTGACTGTAAAGTGCAGCGTGCGTTACTATACTGACTGTAAAGAGCAGCATGTGTTACTATACTGACTGTAAAGTGCAGCATGTGTTACTATACTGACTGTAAAGTGCAGCGTGCGTTACTATACTGACTGTAAAGAGCAGCATGTGTTACTATACTGACTGTAAAGTGCAGCGTGCGTTACTATACTGACTGTAAAGAGCAGCATGTGTTACTATACTGACTGTAAAGTGCAGCATGTGTTACTATACTGACTGTAAAGTGCAGCGTGCGTTACTATACTGACTGTAAAGAGCAGCATGTGTTACTATACTGACTGTAAAGAGCAGCATGTGTTACTATACTGATTGTAAAGTGCAGCATGTGTTACTATACTGACTGTAAAGTGCCGCTTGTGTTACTATACTGACTGTAAAGTGCCGCATGTGTTACTATACTGACTGTAAAGTGCAGCATGTGTTACTATACTGACTGTAAAGTGCAGCATGTGTTACTATACTGACTGTAAAGAGCAGCATGTGTTACTATACTGACTGTAAAGTGCAGCGTGCGTTACTATACTGACTGTAAAGTGCAGCGTGTGTTACTATACTGACTGTAAAGTGCAGCATGTGTTACTATACTGACTGTAAAGTGCAGCATGTGTTACTATACTGACTGTAAAGTGCAGCGTGCGTTACTATACTGACTGTAATGTGCAGCGTGCGTTACTATACTGACTGTAAAGTGCTGCATGTGTTACTATACTGACTGTAAAGTGCCACATGCGTTACTATACTGACTGTAAAGTGCAGCGTGCGTTACTATACTGACTGTAAAGTGCAGCGTGCGTTACTATACTGACTGTAAAGAGCAGCATGTGTTACTATACTGACTGTAAAGTGCCGCATGTGTTACTCTACTGACTGTAAAGTGCCGCGTGTGTTACTATACTGACTGTAAAGTGCAGCATGTGTTACTATACTGACTGTAAAGTGCAGCGTGCGTTACTATACTGACTGTAAAGTGCCGCATGTGTTACTATACTGACTGTAAAGTGCAGCATGTGTTACTATACTGACTGTAAAGTGCAGCATGGGTTACTATACTGACTGTAAAGTGCAGCGTGTGTTACTATACTGACTGTAAAGTGCAGCGTGTTACTATACTGACTGTAAAGTGCCGCATGTGTTACTATACTGACTGTAAAGTGCAGCATGTGTTACTATACTGACTGTAAAGTGCAGCGTGTGTTACTATACTGACTGTAAAGTGCAGCATGTGTTACTATACTGACTGTAAAGAGCAGCATGTGTTACTATACTGACTGTAAAGTGCAGCGTGCGTTACTATACTGACTGTAAAGTGCAGCGTGTGTTACTATACTGACTGTAAAGTGCAGCGTGTTACTATACTGACTGTAAAGTGCAGCGTGTGTTACTATACTGACTGTAAAGTGCCGCATGTGTTACTATACTGACTGTAAAGTGCCGCGTGCGTTACTATACTGACTGTAAAGTGCCGCGTGTGTTACTATACTGACTGTAAAGTGCCGCGTGCGTTACTATACTGACTGTAAAGTGCCGCGTGCGTTACTATACTGACTGTAAAGTGCCGTATGTGTTACTATACTGACTGTAAAGTGACGCATGCGTTACTATACTGACTGTAAAGTGCAGCATGTGTTACTGTACTGACTGTAAAGTGCAGCATGTGTTACTATACTGACTGTAAAGAGCAGCATGCGTTACTATACTGACTGTAAAGTGCCGCGTGCGTTACTATACTGACTGTAAAGTGCCGCGTGCGTTACTATACTGACTGTAAAGTGCAGCGTGCGTTACTATACTGACTGTAAAGTGCCGATGTGTTACTATACTGACTGTAAAGTGCAGCGTGTGTTACTATACTGACTGTAAAGTGCCGATGTGTTACTATACTGACTGTAAAGTGCAGCGTGCGTTACTATACTGACTGTAAAGTGCCGATGTGTTACTATACTGACTGTAAAGTGCAGCGTGTGTTACTATACTGACTGTAAAGTGCAGCGTGCGTTACTATACTGACTGTAAAGTGCCGCGTGCGTTACTATACTGACTGTAAAGTGCAGCATGCGTTACTATACTGACTGTAAAGAGCAGCATGTGTTACTATACTGACTGTAAAGTGCAGCATGTGTTACTATACTGATTGTAAAGTGCAGCGTGTGTTACTATACTGACTGTAAAGTGCCGCTTGTGTTACTATACTGACTGTAAAGTGCCGCATGTGTTACTATACTGACTGTAAAGTGCAGCGTGCATTACTATACTGACTGTAAAGTGCAGCGTGCGTTACTATACTGACTGTAAAGAGCAGCGTGTGTTACTATACTGACTGTAAAGTGCAGTATGTGTTACTATACTGACTGTAAAGAGCAGCATGTGTTACTATACTGACTGTAAAGTGCCGCATGTGTTACTATACTGACTGTAAAGTGCCGCATGTGTTACTATACTGACTGTAAAGTGCTGCATGTGTTACTATACTGACTGTAAAGTGCAGCATGTGTTACTATACTGACTGTAAAGAGCAGCATGTGTTACTATACTGACTGTAAAGTGCAGCGTGTGTTACTATACTGACTGTAAAGAGCAGCGTGTGTTACTATACTGACTGTAAAGAGCAGTATGTGTTACTATACTGACTGTAAAGAGCAGCATGTGTTACTATACTGACTGTAAAGTGCCGCGTGTGTTACTATACTGACTGTAAAGTGCAGCATGTGTTACTATACTGACTGTAAAGAGCAGCGTGTGTTACTATACTGACTGTAAAGAGCAGCGTGCTTTACTATACTGACTGTAAAGAGCAGCGTGCGTTACTATACTGACTGTAAAGTGCAGCATGCATTACTATACTGACTGTAAAGTGCAGCGTGTGGTACTATACTGACTGTAAAGTGCAGCGTGCGTTACTATACTGACTGTAAAGTGCAGCGTGCGTTACTATACTGACTGTAAAGTGCAGCATGTGTTACTATACTGACTGTAAAGTGCAGCGTGCGTTACTATACTGACTGTAAAGTGCAGCGTGCGTTACTATACTGACTGTAAAGTGCCGCATGTGTTACTATACTGACTGTAAAGTGCTGCATGTGTTACTATACTGACTGTAAAGTGCTGCATGTGTTACTATACTGACTGTAAAGTGCTGCGTGTGTTACTATACTGACTGTAAAGTGCAGCATGTGTTACTATACTGACTGTAAAGTGGTGCATGTGTTACTATACTGACTGTAAAGAGCAGCGTGTGTTACTATACTGACTGTAAAGTGCAGCATGTGTTACTATACTGACTGTAAAGTGCAGCGTGCGTTACTATACTGACTGTAAAGTGCCGCATGTGTTACTATACTGACTGTAAAGTGCAGCGTGCATTACTATACTGACTGTAAAGTGCAGCATGTGTTACTATACTGACTGTAAAGAGCAGCGTGTGTTACTATACTGACTGTAAAGTGCAGCATGTGTTACTATACTGACTGTAAAGTGCAGCATGTGTTACTATACTGACTGTAAAGTGCAGCGTGCGTTACTATACTGACTGTAAAGTGCAGCATGTATTACTATACTGACTGTAAAGTGCAGCATGTGTTACTATACTGACTGTAAAGTGCAGCGTGCGTTACTATACTGACTGTAAAGTGCAGCATGTGTTACTATACTGACTGTAAAGTGGCGCATGTGTTACTATACTGACTGTAAAGTGCAGCGTGTGTTACTATACTGACTGTAAAGTGCAGCGTGTGTTACTATACTGACTGTAAAGTGCCGCATGTGTTACTATACTGACTGTAAAGAGCAGCATGTGTTACTATACTGACTGTAAAGTACAGCATGTGTTACTATACTGACTGTAAAGTGCAGCGTGCGTTACTATACTGACTGTAAAGAGCCGCATGTGTTACTATACTGACTGTAAAGTGCCGCATGTGTTCCTATACTGACTGTAAAGTACAGCGTGTTACTATACTGACTGTAAAGTGCGGCATGTGTTACTATACTGACTGTAAAGTGCCGCGTGCGTTACTATACTGACTGTAAAGTGGCGCGTGTGTTACTATACTGACTGTAAAGTGCCGCGTGCGTTACTATACTGACTGTAAAGTGCCGCGTGTGTTACTATACTGACTGTAAAGTGCCGTATGTGTTACTATACTGACTGTAAAGTGACGCATGCGTTACTATACTGACTGTAAAGTGCAGCATGTGTTACTGTACTGACTGTAAAGTGCAGCATGTGTTACTATACTGACTGTAAAGAGCAGCGTGTGTTACTATACTGACTGTAAAGTGCAGCGTGTGTTACTATACTGACTGTAAAGTGCCGCATGTGTTACTATACTGACTGTAAAGTGCAGCGTGCGTTACTATACTGACTGTAAAGTGCCGATGTGTTACTATACTGACTGTAAAGTGCAGCGTGTGTTACTATACTGACTGTAAAGTGCCGCGTGCGTTACTATACTGACTGTAAAGTGCAGCATGTGTTACTATACTGACTGTAAAGTGCAGCATGTGTTACTATACTGACTGTAAAGTGCAGCATGCGTTACTATACTGACTGTAAAGAGCAGCATGTGTTACTATACTGACTGTAAAGTGCAGCATGTGTTACTATACTGATTGTAAAGTGCAGCATGTGTTACTATACTGACTGTAAAGTGCAGCGTGTGTTACTATACTGACTGTAAAGTGCAGCGTGTGTTACTATACTGACTGTAAAGTGCAGCGTGTGTTACTATACTGACTGTAAAGTGCAGCGTGCGTTACTATACTGACTGTAAAGTGCAGCATGTGTTACTATACTGACTGTAAAGTGCAGCATGTGTTACTATACTGACTGTAAAGTGCAGCATGTGTTACTATACTGACTGTAAAGTGCCGCATGTGTTACTATACTGACTGTAAAGTGCAGCATGTGTTACTATACTGACTGTAAAGTGCAGCATGCGTTACTATACTGACTGTAAAGAGCAGCATGTGTTACTATACTGACTGTAAAGTGCAGCATGTGTTACTATACTGATTGTAAAGTGCAGCATGTGTTACTATACTGACTGTAAAGAGCAGCATGTGTTACTATACTGACTGTAAAGTGCCGCTTGTGTTACTATACTGACTGTAAAGTGCCGCATGTGTTACTATACTGACTGTAAAGTGCAGCGTGCATTACTATACTGACTGTAAAGTGCAGCATGTGTTACTATACTGACTGTAAAGAGCAGCGTGTGTTACTATACTGACTGTAAAGTGCAGTATGTGTTACTATACTGACTGTAAAGAGCAGCATGTGTTACTATACTGACTGTAAAGAGCAGCGTGCGTTACTATACTGACTGTAAAGTGCAGCGTGCATTACTATACTGACTGTAAAGTGCAGCATGTGTTACTATACTGACTGTAAAGTGCAGCGTGCGTTACTATACTGACTGTAAAGTGCAGCGTGCGTTACTATACTGACTGTAAAGTGCCGCAAGTGTTACTATACTGACTGTAAAGTGCTGCATGTGTTACTATACTGACTGTAAAGTGCTGCGTGTGTTATTATACTGACTGTAAAGTGCAGCATGTGTTACTATACTGACTGTAAAGTGCAGCGTGTGTTACTATACTGACTGTAAAGTGCAGCGTGCGTTACTATACTGACTGTAAAGTGCCGCATGTGTTACTATACTGACTGTAAAGTGCAGCATGTGTTACTATACTGACTGTAAAGTGCAGCGTGTGTTACTATACTGACTGTAAAGTGCCGCATGTGTTACTATACTGACTGTAAAGAGCAGCGTGCATTACTATACTGACTGTAAAGTGCAGCATGTGTTACTATACTGACTGTAAAGAGCAGCGTGTGTTACTATACTGACTGTAAAGTGCAGCGTGTGTTACTATACTGACTGTAAAGTGCAGCGTGCATTACTATACTGACTGTAAAGTGCAGCATGTGTTACTATACTGACTGTAAAGTGCAGCGTGTGTTACTATACTGACTGTAAAGTGCCGCATGTGTTACTATACTGACTGTAAAGTGCTGCATGTGTTACTATACTGACTGTAAAGAGCAGCATGTGTTACTATACTGACTGTAAAGTGCTGCGTGTGTTACTATACTGACTGTAAAGAGCAGCATGTGTTACTATACTGACTGTAAAGTGCTGCGTGTGTTACTATACTGACTGTAAAGTGCTGCGTGTGTTACTATACTGACTGTAAAGTGCTGCATGTGTTACTATACTGACTGTAAAGAGCAGCGTGCGTTACTATACTGACTGTAAAGTGCAGCGTGTGTTACTATACTGACTGTAAAGTGCCGCATGTGTTACTATACTGACTGTAAAGTGCAGCATGTGTTACTATACTGACTGTAAAGTGCAGCGTGTGTTACTATACTGACTGTAAAGAGCAGCATGTGTTACTATACTGACTGTAAAGTGCAGCGTGCGTTACTATACTGACTGTAAAGTGCAGCGTGCGTTACTATACTGACTGTAAAGAGCAGCATGTGTTACTATACTGACTGTAAAGTGCTGCATGTGTTACTATACTGACTGTAAAGTGCCGCATGTGTTACTATACTGACTGTAAAGTGCAGCGTGCGTTACTATACTGACTGTAAAGAGCAGCGTGTGTTACTATACTGACTGTAAAGTGCAGCATGTGTTACTATACTGACTGTAAAGTGCAGCATGTGTTACTATACTGACTGTAAAGTGCAGCATGTGTTACTATACTGACTGTAAAGTGCAGCATGTGTTACTATACTGACTGTAAAGTGCAGCGTGTGTTACTATACTGACTGTAAAGTGCCGCATGTGTTACTATACTGACGGTAAAGAGCAGCGTGTGTTACTATACTGACTGTAAAGTGCAGCGTGTGTTACTATACTGACTGTAAAGTGCAGCATGTGTTACTATACTGACTGTAAAGTGCAGCATGTGTTACTATACTGACTGTAAAGAGCAGCGTGTGTTACTATACTGACTGTAAAGTGCAGCATGTGTTACTATACTGACTGTAAAGTGCAGCATGTGTTACTATACTGACTGTAAAGTGCAGCATGTGTTACTATACTGACTGTAAAGTGCAGCATGTGTTACTATACTGACTGTAAAGTGCAGCATGTGTTACCATACTGACTGTAAAGTGCTGCATGTGTTACTATACTGACTGTAAAGTGCTGCGTGTGTTACTATACTGACTGTAAAGTGCAGCATGTGTTACTATACTGACTGTAAAGTGGTGCATGTGTTACTATACTGACTGTAAAGTGCAGTGTGTGTTACTATACTGACTGTAAAGAGCAGCGTGTGTTACTATACTGACTGTAAAGTGCAGCGTGTGTTACTATACTGACTGTAAAGTGCAGCGTGCATTACTATACTGACTGTAAAGTGCAGCATGTGTTACTATACTGACTGTAAAGTGCAGCGTGCGTTACTATACTGACTGTAAAGTGCAGCGTGCATTACTATACTGACTGTAAAGAGCAGCATGTGTTACTATACTGACTGTAAAGAGCAGCGTGCGTTACTATACTGACTGTAAAGTGGTGCATGTGTTACTATACTGACTAAAGTGCAGCGTGCGTTACTATACTGACTGTAAAGTGCAGCGTGCATTACTATACTGACTGTAAAGTGCAGCATGTGTTACTATACTGACTGTAATGTGCAGCGTGCGTTACTATACTGACTGTAAAGTGCCGCATGTGTTACTATACTGACTGTAAAGTGCCACATGCGTTACTATACTGACTGTAAAGTGCAGCGTGCGTTACTATACTGACTGTAAAGTGCAGCGTGTGTTACTATACTGACTGTAAAGTGCAGCATGTGTTACTATACTGACTGTAAAGTGCCGCATGTGTTACTCTACTGACGGTAAAGTGCCGCGTGTGTTACTATACTGACTGTAAAGTGCAGCGTGTGTTACTATACTGACTGTAAAGTGCAGCGTGCGTTACTATACTGACTGTAAAGTGCCGCATGTGTTACTCTACTGACTGTAAAGTGCCGCGTGTGTTACTATACTGACTGTAAAGTGCAGAGTGTGTTACTATACTGACTGTAAAGTGCAGCGTGCGTTACTATACTGACTGTAAAGTGCCGCATGTGTTACTATACTGACTGTAAAGTGCCGCATGTGTTACTATACTGACTGTAAAGTGCAGCGTGCGTTACTATACTGACTGTAAAGTGCCGCGTGTGTTACTATACTGACTGTAAAGTGCCGCGTGTGTTACTATACTGACTGTAAAGTGCAGCGTGTGTTACTATACTGACTGTAAAGTGCAGCGTGTGTTACTATACTGACTGTAAAGAGCAGCATGTGTTACTATACTGACTGTAAAGAGCAGCATGTGTTACTATACTGACTGTAAAGTGCAGCATGTGTTACTATACTGACTGTAAAGTGCAGCGTGTGTTACTATACTGACTGTAAAGTGCAGCGTGCGTTACTATACTGACTGTAAAGTGCCGCATGTGTTACTATACTGACTGTAAAGTGCCGCATGTGTTACTATACTGACTGTAAAGTGCAGCGTGCGTTACTATACTGACTGTAAAGTGCCGCGTGTGTTACTATACTGACTGTAAAGTGCCGCGTGTGTTACTATACTGACTGTAAAGTGCAGCGTGTGTTACTATACTGACTGTAATGTGCAGCGTGTGTTACTATACTGACTGTAAAGAGCAGCATGTGTTACTATACTGACTGTAAAGTGCAGCGTGTGTTACTATACTGACTGTAAAGAGCAGCATGTGTTACTATACTGACTGTAAAGAGCAGCATGTGTTACTATACTGACTGTAAAGTGCAGCATGTGTTACTATACTGACTGTAAAGTGCAGCATGTGTTACTATACTGACTGTAAAGTGCAGCGTGCATTACTATACTGACTGTAAAGTGCCGCATGTGTTACTATACTGCCTGTAAAGTGCAGCATGTGTTACTATACTGACTGTAAAGTGCCGCATGTGTTACTATACTGACTGTAAAGTGCAGCGTGTGTTACTATACTGACTGTAAAGTGCAGCATGTGTTACTATACTGACTGTAAAGTGCAGCATGTGTTACTATACTGACTGTAAAGTGCAGCGTGCGTTACTATACTGACTGTAAAGTGCAGCGTGTGTTACTATACTGACTGTAAAGTGCAGCGTGTGTTACTATACTGACTGTAAAGTGCAGCGTGTGTTACTATACTGACTGTAAAGTGCAGCATGTGTTACTATACTGACTGTAAAGTGCAGCGTGCGTTACTATACTGACTGTAAAGTGCCGCATGTGTTACTATACTGACTGTAAAGAGCAGCATGTGTTACTATACTGACTGTAAAGTGCAGCATGTGTTACTATACTGACTGTAAAGTGCAGCGTGCGTTACTATACTGACTGTAAAGTGCCGCATGTGTTACTATACTGACTGTAAAGAGCAGCGTGCGTTACTATACTGACTGTAAAGTGCAGCGTGCGTTACTATACTGACTGTAAAGAGCAGCGTGTGTTACTATACTGACTGTAAAGTGCAGCTTGTGTTACTATACTGACTGTAAAGTGCCGCGTGTGTTACTATACTGACTGTAAAGTGCCGCGTGTGTTACTATACTGACTGTAAAGTGCAGCGTGTGTTACTATACTGACTGTAAAGTGCAGCGTGTGTTACTATACTGACTGTAAAGAGCAGCATGTGTTACTATACTGACTGTAAAGAGCCGCATGTGTTACTATACTGACTGTAAAGTGCAGCATGCGTTACTATACTGACTGTAAAGTGCAGCGTGCGTTACTATACTGACTGTAAAGAGCAGCGTGTGTTACTATACTGACTGTAAAGTGCAGCGTGCGTTACTATACTGACTGTAAAGAGCAGCGTGCGTTACTATACTGACTGTAAAGTGCAGCGTGTGTTACTATACTGACTGTAAAGTGTAGCGTGCGTTACTATACTGACTGTAAAGAGCAGCGTGTGTTACTATACTGACTGTAAAGTGCAGCGTGTGTTACTATACTGACTGTAAAGTGCAGCGTGCGTTACTATACTGACTGTAAAGTGCAGCGTGCGTTACTATACTGACTGTAAAGAGCAGCGTGCGTTACTATACTGACTGTAAAGTGCAGCGTGTGTTACTATACTGACTGTAAAGTGCAGCGTGCGTTACTATTCTGACTGTAAAGTGCAGCGTGTGTTACTATACTGACTGTAAAGTGCAGCGTGTGTTACAATACTGACTGTAAAGTACCGCGTGTGTTACTATACTGACTGTAAAGTGCAGCATGCGTTACTATACTGACTGTAAAGTGCTGCATGTGTTACTATACTGACTGTAAAGTGAAGCGTGCGTTACTATACTGACTGTAAAGTGCAGCGTGTGTTACTATACTGACTGTAAAGTGCAGCGTGTGTTACTATACTGACTGTAAAGTGCAGCATGTGTTACTATACTGACTGTAAAGTGCAGCATGTGTTACTATACTGACTGTAAAGTGCAGCATGTGTTACTATACTGACTGTAAAGTGCAGCATGTGTTACTATACTGACTGTAAAGTGCAGCATGTGTTACTATACTGACTGTAAAGTGCAGCGTGCGTTACTATACTGACTGTAAAGTGCCGCGTGTGTTACTATACTGACTGTAAAGTGCAGCATGCGTTACTATACTGACTGTAAAGTGCCGCATGTGTTACTATACTGACTGTAAAGTGAAGCGTGCGTTACTATACTGACTGTAAAGTGCAGCGTGTGTTACTATACTGACTGTAAAGTGCAGCGTGCGTTACTATACTGACTGTAAAGTGCAGCGTGTGTTACTATACTGACTGTAAAGTGCAGCATGTGTTACTATACTGACTGTAAAGTGCAGCATGTGTTACTATACTGACTGTAAAGTGCAGCATGTGTTACTATACTGACTGTAAAGTGCAGCATGTGTTACTATACTGACTGTAAAGTGCAGCATGTGTTACTATACTGACTGTAAAGTGCAGCGTGCGTTACTATACTGACTGTAAAGTGCAGCGTGTGTTACTATACTGACTGTAAAGTGCAGCATGTGTTACTATACTGACTGTAAAGTGCAGCATGTGTTACTATACTGACTGTAAAGTGCAGCATGTGTTACTATACTGACTGTAAAGTGCAGCGTGCGTTACTATACTGACTGTAAAGTGCCGCATGTGTTACTATACTGACTGTAAAGTGGCGCATGTGTTACTATACTGACTGTAAAGTGCAGCATGTGTTACTATACTGACTGTAAAGTGCCGCATGTGTTACTATACTGACTGTAAAGTGCCGCATGTGTTACTATACTGACTGTAAAGTGCCGCATGTGTTACTATACTGACTGTAAAGTGCAGCGTGCGTTACTATACTGACTGTAAAGTGCAGCATGTGTTACTATACTGACTGTAAAGTGCAGCGTGTGTTGCTATACTGACTGTAAAGTGCCGCATGTGTTACTATACTGCCTGTAAAGTGCAGCATGCGTTACTATACTGACTGTAAAGTGAAGCGTGCGTTACTATACTGACTGTAAAGTGCAGCGTGTGTTACTATACTGACTGTAAAGTGCAGCGTGTGTTACTATACTGACTGTAAAGTGCAGCGTGCGTTACTATACTGACTGTAAAGTGCAGCGTGCGTTACTATACTGACTGTAAAGTGCAGTGTGTGTTACTATACTGACTGTAAAGTGCAGCGTGTGTTACTATACTGACTGTAAAGAGCAGCGTGTGTTACTATACTGACTGTAAAGTGCAGCATGTGTTACTATACTGACTGTAAAGTGCCGCATGTGTTACTATACTGACTGTAAAGTGCAGCGTGCGTTACTATACTGACTGTAAAGTGCCGCATGTGTTACTATACTGACTGTAAAGTGCCGCATGTGTTACTATACTGACTGTAAAGTGCAGCATGTGTTACTATACTGACTGTAAAGTGCCGCATGTGTTACTATACTGACTGTAAAGTGCCGCATGTGTTACTATACTGACTGTAAAGTGCAGCGTGCGTTACTATACTGACTGTAAAGTGCAGCATGTGTTACTATACTGACTGTAAAGTGCCGCATGTGTTACTATACTGACTGTAAAGTGCAGTGTGCGTTACTATACTGACTGTAAAGAGCAGCATGTATTACTATACTGACTGTAAATTGCAGCGTGCGTTACTATACTGACTGTAAAGTGCAGCATGTGTTACTATACTGACTGTAAAGTGCAGCGTGCGTTACTATACTGACTGTAAAGTGCAGCATGTGTTACTATACTGACTGTAAAGTGCAGCATGTGTTACTATACTGACTGTAAAGTGCAGCATGTGTTACTATACTGACTGTAAAGTGCAGCATGTGTTACTATACTGACTGTAAAGTGCTGCATGTGTTACTATACTGACTGTAAAGTGCAGCATGTGTTACTATACTGACTGTAAAGTGCAGCATGCGTTACTATACTGACTGTAAAGTGCAGCGTTCGTTACTATACTGACTGTAAAGTGCAGCGTTCGTTACTATACTGACTGTAAAGAGCCGCATGTGTTACTATACTGACTGTAAAGTGCCGCATGTGTTCCTATACTGACTGTAAAGTGCAGCGTGTGTTACTATACTGACTGTAAAGTGCCGCATGTGTTACTATACTGACTGTAAAGTGCAGCATGTGTTACTATACTGACTGTAAAGTGCAGCATGTGTTACTATACTGACTGTAAAGTGCAGCATGTGTTACTATACTGACTGTAAAGTGCAGCATGTGTTACTATACTGACTGTAAAGTGCAGCGTGTGTTACTATACTGACTGTAAAGTGCCGCATGTGTTACTATACTGACTGTAAAGTGCAGCATGTGTTACTATACTGACTGTAAAGTGCTGCATGTGTTACTATACTGACTGTAAAGTGCCGCATGTGTTACTATACTGACTGTAAAGTGCAGCATGTGTTACTATACTGACTGTAAAGTGCAGCGTGCGTTACTATACTGACTGTAAAGTGCAGCGTGCGTTACTATACTGACTGTAAAGTGCCGCGTGTGTTACTATACTGACTGTAAAGTGCAGCGTGTGTTACTATACTGACTGTAAAGTGCAGCGTGCGTTACTATACTGACTAAAGAGCAGCGTGAGTTACTATACTTACTGTAAAGTGCAGCGTGCGTTACTATACTGACTGTAAAGTGCCGCATGTGTTACTATACTGACTGTAAAGTGCCGCATGTGTTACTATACTGACTGTAAAGTGCAGCATGCGTTACTATACTGACTGTAAAGTGCAGCGTGTGTTACTATACTGACTGTAAAGTGCAGCGTGTGTTACTATACTGACTGTAAATTGCAGCGTGCGTTACTATACTGACTGTAAAGAGCAGCGTGTGTTACTATACTGAATGTAAAGTGCCGCGTGTGTTACTATACTGACTGTAAAGTGCAGCGTGTGTTACTATACTGACTGTAAAGAGCAGCATGTGTTACTATACTGACTGTAAAGTGCAGCGTGCGTTACTATACTGACTGTAAAGTGCCGCATGTGTTACTATACTGACTGTAAAGAGCAGCATGTGTTACTATACTGACTGTAAAGTGCCGCGTGTGTTACTATACTGACTGTAAAGTGCAGCGTGCGTTACTATACTGACTGTAAAGTGCAGCATGTGTTACTATACTGACTGTAAAGTGCAGCGTGTGTTACTATACTGACTGTAAAGTGCAGCGTGTGTTACTATACTGACTGTAAAGTGCCGCATGTATTACTATACTGACTGTAAAGTGCCGCATGTGTTACTATACTGACTGTAAAGTGCAGCATGTGTTACTATACTGACTGTAAAGTGCAGCGTGCGTTACTATACTGACTGTAAAGAGCAGCGTGTGTTACTATACTGACTGTAAAGTGCAGCGTGCGTTACTATACTGACTGTAAAGTGCAGCGTGCGTTACTATACTGACTGTAAAGTGCCGCGTGTGTTACTATACTGACTGTAAAGTGCAGCGTGTGTTACTATACTGACTGTAAAGTGCAGCGTGCGTTACTATACTGACTGTAAAGAGCAGCGTGAGTTACTATACTGACTGTAAAGTGCAGCGTGCGTTACTATACTGACTGTAAAGTGCCACATGTGTTACTATACTGACTGTAAAGTGCCGCATGCGTTACTATACTGACTGTAAAGTGCAGCATGCGTTACTATACTGACTGTAAATTGCAGCGTGCGTTACTATACTGACTGTAAAGAGCAGCGTGCGTTACTATACTGACTGTAAAGTGCAGCGTGCGTTACTATACTGACTGTAAAGTGCAGCGTGCGTTACTATACTGACTGTAAAGTGCCGCGTGTGTTACTATACTGACTGTAAAGTGCAGCGTGTGTTACTATACTGACTGTAAAGAGCAGCATGTGTTACTATACTGACTGTAAAGTGCAGCGTGTGTTACTATACTGACTGTAAAGTGCAGCGTGTGTTACTATACTGACTGTAAAGTGCAGCGTGCGTTACTATACTGACTGTAAAGTGCCGCATGTGTTACTATACTGACTGTAAAGAGCAGCATGTGTTACTATACTGACTGTAAAGTGCAGCGTGTGTTACTATACTGACTGTAAAGAGCAGCGTGTGTTACTAGACTGACTGTAAAGTGCAGCGTGTGTTACTATACTGACTGTAAAGTGCAGCGTGTGTTACTATACTGACTGTAAAGTGCAGCGTGTGTTACTATACTGACTGTAAAGTGCCACATGTGTTACTATACTGACTGTAAAGAGCAGCATGCGTTACTATACTGACTGTAAAGTGCCACATGTGTTACTATACTGACTGTAAAGAGCAGCATGCGTTACTATACTGACTGTAAAGTGCAGCATGTGTTACTATACTGACTGTAAAGTGCAGCGTGTGTTACTATACTGACTGTAAAGAGCAGCATGTGTTACTATACTGACTGTAAAGTGCAGCGTGTGTTACTATACTGACTGTAAAGTGCCACATGTGTTACTATACTGACTGTAAAGAGCAGCATGCGTTACTATACTGACTGTAAAGTGCAGCATGTGTTACTATACTGACTGTAAAGTGCAGCGTGTGTTACTATACTGACTGTAAAGAGCAGCATGTGTTACTATACTGACTGTAAAGTGCAGCGTGTGTTACTATACTGACTGTAAAGTGCAGCGTGTGTTACTATACTGACTGTAAAGTGCAGCGTGTGTTACTATACTGACTGTAAAGTGCAGCGTGCGTTACTATACTGACTGTAAAGTGCCGCATGTGTTACTATACTGACTGTAAAGAGCAGCATGTGTTACTATACTGACTGTAAAGTGCAGCGTGTGTTACTATACTGACTGTAAAGAGCAGCGTGTGTTACTATACTGACTGTAAAGTGCAGCGTGTTACTATACTGACTGTAAAGTGCAGCGTGTGTTACTATACTGACTGTAAAGTGCAGCATGTGTTACTAGACTGACTGTAAAGTGCAGCGTGTGTTACTATACTGACTGTAAAGTGCAGCGTGTGTTACTATACTGACTGTAAAGTGCAGCGTGTGTTACTATACTGACTGTAAAGTGCCACATGTGTTACTATACTGACTGTAAAGAGCAGCATGCGTTACTATACTGACTGTAAAGTGCCACATGTGTTACTATACTGACTGTAAAGAGCAGCATGCGTTACTATACTGACTGTAAAGTGCAGCATGTGTTACTATACTGACTGTAAAGTGCAGCATGCGTTACTATACTGACTGTAAAGTGCAGCGTTCGTTACTATACTGACTGTAAAGTGCAGCGTTCGTTACTATACTGACTGTAAAGAGCCGCATGTGTTACTATACTGACTGTAAAGTGCCGCATGTGTTCCTATACTGACTGTAAAGTGCAGCGTGTGTTACTATACTGACTGTAAAGTGCCGCATGTGTTACTATACTGACTGTAAAGTGCAGCATGTGTTACTATACTGACTGTAAAGTGCAGCATGTGTTACTATACTGACTGTAAAGTGCAGCGTGCGTTACTATACTGACTGTAAAGTGCAGCGTGCATTACTATACTGACTGTAAAGAGCAGCATGTGTTACTATACTGACTGTAAAGAGCAGCGTGCGTTACTATACTGACTGTAAAGTGGTGCATGTGTTACTATACTGACTAAAGTGCAGCGTGCGTTACTATACTGACTGTAAAGTGCAGCGTGCATTACTATACTGACTGTAAAGTGCAGCATGTGTTACTATACTGACTGTAAAGTGCAGTGTGTGTTACTATACTGACTGTAATGTGCAGCGTGCGTTACTATACTGACTGTAAAGTGCCGCATGTGTTACTATACTGACTGTAAAGTGCCACATGCGTTACTATACTGACTGTAAAGTGCAGCGTGCGTTACTATACTGACTGTAAAGTGCAGCGTGTGTTACTATACTGACTGTAAAGTGCAGCATGTGTTACTATACTGACTGTAAAGAGCAGCATGTGTTACTATACTGACTGTAAAGTGCCGCATGTGTTACTCTACTGACTGTAAAGTGCCGCGTGTGTTACTATACTGACTGTAAAGTGCAGCGTGTGTTACTATACTGACTGTAAAGTGCAGCGTGCGTTACTATACTGACTGTAAAGTGCCGCATGTGTTACTCTACTGACTGTAAAGTGCCGCGTGTGTTACTATACTGACTGTAAAGTGCAGAGTGTGTTACTATACTGACTGTAAAGTGCAGCGTGCGTTACTATACTGACTGTAAAGTGCCGCATGTGTTACTATACTGACTGTAAAGTGCCGCATGTGTTACTATACTGACTGTAAAGTGCAGCGTGCGTTACTATACTGACTGTAAAGTGCCGCGTGTGTTACTATACTGACTGTAAAGTGCCGCGTGTGTTACTATACTGACTGTAAAGTGCAGCGTGTGTTACTATACTGACTGTAAAGTGCAGCGTGTGTTACTATACTGACTGTAAAGAGCAGCGTGTGTTACTATACTGACTGTAAAGAGCAGCATGTGTTACTATACTGACTGTAAAGTGCAGCATGTGTTACTATACTGACTGTAAAGTGCAGCATGTGTTACTATACTGACTGTAAAGTGCAGCGTGCGTTACTATACTGACTGTAAAGAGCAGCATGTGTTACTATACTGACTGTAAAGTGCAGCGTGTGTTACTATACTGACTGTAAAGAGCAGCGTGCGTTACTATACTGACTGTAAAGAGCAGCATGTGTTACTATACTGACTGTAAAGTGCCACGTGTGTTACTATACTGCCTGTAAAGTGCAGCATGCGTTACTATACTGACTGTAAAGTGAAGCGTGCGTTACTATACTGACTGTAAAGTGCAGCGTGTGTTACTATACTGACTGTAAAGTGCAGCATGTGTTACTATACTGACTGTAAAGTGCAGCGTGCGTTACTATACTGACTGTAAAGTGCAGCGTGTGTTACTATACTGACTGTAAAGAGCAGCATGTGTTACTATACTGACTGTAAAGAGCAGCGTGCGTTACTATACTGACTGTAAAGAGCAGCGTGTGTTACTATACTGACTGTAAAGTGCCGCATGTGTTACTATACTGCCTGTAAAGTGCAGCATGCGTTACTATACTGACTGTAAAGTGAAGCGTGCGTTACTATACTGACTGTAAAGTGCAGCGTGTGTTACTATACTGACTGTAAAGTGCAGCATGTGTTACTATACTGACTGTAAAGTGCAGCGTGCGTTACTATACTGACTGTAAAGTGCAGCGTGTGTTACTATACTGACTGTAAAGTGCAGCGTGTGTTACTATACTGACTGTAAAGTGCAGCGTGTGTTACTATACTGACTGTAAAGTGCAGCATGTGTTACTATACTGACTGTAAAGTGCAGCGTGCGTTACTATACTGACTGTAAAGTGCCGCATGTGTTACTATACTGACTGTAAAGAGCAGCATGTGTTACTATACTGACTGTAAAGTGCAGCATGTGTTACTATACTGACTGTAAAGTGCAGCGTGCGTTACTATACTGACTGTAAAGTGCAGCATGTGTTACTATACTGACTGTAAAGTGCAGCGTGTGTTACTATACTGACTGTAAAGTGCAGCATGTGTTACTATACTGACTGTAAAGTGCAGCATGTGTTACTATACTGACTGTAAAGTGCCGCATGTGTTACTATACTGACTGTAAAGAGCAGCGTGCGTTACTATACTGACTGTAAAGTGCAGCGTGCGTTACTATACTGACTGTAAAGAGCAGCGTGTGTTACTATACTGACTGTAAAGTGCAGCGTGTGTTACTATACTGACTGTAAAGAGCAGCATGCGTTACTATACTGACTGTAAAGTGCAGCATGCGTTACTATACTGACTGTAAAGAGCCGCATGTGTTACTATACTGACTGTAAAGTGCAGCGTGCGTTACTATACTGACTGTAAAGAGCAGCGTGTGTTACTATACTGACTGTAAAGTGCAGCGTGCGTTACTATACTGACTGTAAAGAGCAGCGTGCGTTACTATACTGACTGTAAAGTGCAGCGTGTGTTACTATACTGACTGTAAAGTGTAGCGTGCGTTACTATACTGACTGTAAAGAGCAGCGTGTGTTACTATACTGACTGTAAAGTGCAGCGTGTGTTACTATACTGACTGTAAAGTGCAGCGTGCGTTACTATACTGACTGTAAAGTGCAGCGTGCGTTACTATACTGACTGTAAAGAGCAGCGTGCGTTACTATTCTGACTGTAAAGTGCAGCGTGTGTTACTATACTGACTGTAAAGTGCAGCGTGTGTTACAATACTGACTGTAAAGTGCCGCGTGTGTTACTATACTGACTGTAAAGTGCAGCATGCGTTACTATACTGACTGTAAAGTGCCGCATGTGTTACTATACTGACTGTAAAGTGAAGCGTGCGTTACTATACTGACTGTAAAGTGCAGCGTGTGTTACTATACTGACTGTAAAGTGCAGCGTGTGTTACTATACTGACTGTAAAGTGCAGCATGTGTTACTATACTGACTGTAAAGTGCAGCATGTGTTACTATACTGACTGTAAAGTGCAGCATGTGTTACTATACTGACTGTAAAGTGCAGCATGTGTTACTATACTGACTGTAAAGTGCAGCATGTGTTACTATACTGACTGTAAAGTGCAGCGTGCGTTACTATACTGACTGTAAAGTGCCGCGTGTGTTACTATACTGACTGTAAAGTGCAGCATGCGTTACTATACTGACTGTAAAGTGCCGCATGTGTTACTATACTGACTGTAAAGTGAAGCGTGCGTTACTATACTGACTGTAAAGTGCAGCGTGTGTTACTATACTGACTGTAAAGTGCAGCGTGTGTTACTATACTGACTGTAAAGTGCAGCATGTTTTACTATACTGACTGTAAAGTGCAGCATGTGTTACTATACTGACTGTAAAGTGCAGCATGTGTTACTATACTGACTGTAAAGTGCAGCATGTGTTACTATACTGACTGTAAAGTGCCGCGTGTGTTACTATACTGACTGTAAAGTGCAGCGTGTGTTACAATACTGACTGTAAAGTGCCGCGTGTGTTACTATACTGACTGTAAAGTGCAGCATGCGTTACTATACTGACTGTAAAGTGCCGCATGTGTTACTATACTGACTGTAAAGTGAAGCGTGCGTTACTATACTGACTGTAAAGTGCAGCGTGCGTTACTATACTGACTGTAAAGTGCAGCGTGTGTTACAATACTGACTGTAAAGTGCCGCGTGTGTTACTATACTGACTGTAAAGTGCAGCATGCGTTACTATACTGACTGTAAAGTGCAGCGTGTGTTACTATACTGACTGTAAAGTGCAGCATGTGTTACTATACTGACTGTAAAGTGCCGCGTGTGTTACTATACTGACTGTAAAGTGCAGCGTGTGTTACAATACTGACTGTAAAGTGCCGCGTGTGTTACTATACTGACTGTAAAGTGCAGCATGCGTTACTATACTGACTGTAAAGTGCAGCGTGTGTTACTATACTGACTGTAAAGTGCAGCGTGTGTTACTATACTGACTGTAAAGTGCAGCGTGCGTTACTATACTGACTGTAAAGTGCAGCGTGTGTTACTATACTGACTGTAAAGTGCAGAGTGTGTTACTATACTGACTGTAAAGTGCAGCATGTGTTACTATACTGACTGTAAAGTGCAGCATGTGTTACTATACTGACTGTAAAGTGCAGCATGTGTTACTATACTGACTGTAAAGTGCAGCATGTGTTACTATACTGACTGTAAAGTGCAGCATGTGTTACTATACTGACTGTAAAGTGCAGCGTGCGTTACTATACTGACTGTAAAGTGCCGCGTGTGTTACTATACTGACTGTAAAGTGCAGCATGCGTTACTATACTGACTGTAAAGTGCCGCATGTGTTACTATACTGACTGTAAAGTGAAGCGTGCGTTACTATACTGACTGTAAAGTGCAGCGTGTGTTACTATACTGACTGTAAAGTGCAGCGTGTGTTACTATACTGACTGTAAAGTGCAGCATGTGTTACTATACTGACTGTAAAGTGCAGCATGTGTTACTATACTGACTGTAAAGTGCAGCATGTGTTACTATACTGACTGTAAAGTGCAGCATGTGTTACTATACTGACTGTAAAGTGCAGCATGTGTTACTATACTGACTGTAAAGTGCAGCGTGCGTTACTATACTGACTGTAAAGTGCAGCGTGTGTTACTATACTGACTGTAAAGTGCAGCATGTGTTACTATACTGACTGTAAAGTGCAGCATGTGTTACTATACTGACTGTAAAGTGCAGCATGTGTTACTATACTGACTGTAAAGTGCAGCGTGCGTTACTATACTGACTGTAAAGTGCCGCATGTGTTACTATACTGACTGTAAAGTGCCGCATGTGTTACTATACTGACTGTAAAGTGCAGCATGTGTTACTATACTGACTGTAAAGTGCCGCATGTGTTACTATACTGACTGTAAAGTGCCGCATGTGTTACTATACTGACTGTAAAGTGCCGCATGTGTTACTATACTGACTGTAAAGTGCAGCGTGCGTTACTATACTGACTGTAAAGTGCAGCGTGTGTTACTATACTGACTGTAAAGTGCAGCGTGTGTTGCTATACTGACTGTAAAGTGCCGCATGTGTTACTATACTGCCTGTAAAGTGCAGCATGCGTTACTATACTGACTGTAAAGTGAAGCGTGCGTTACTATACTGACTGTAAAGTGCAGCGTGTGTTACTATACTGACTGTAAAGTGCAGCGTGTGTTACTATACTGACTGTAAAGTGCAGCGTGCGTTACTATAGTGACTGTAAAGTGCAGCGTGCGTTACTATACTGACTGTAAAGTGCAGTGTGTGTTACTATACTGACTGTAAAGAGCAGCATGTGTTACTATACTGACTGTAAAGTGCCGCATGTGTTACTATACTGACTGTAAAGAGCAGCGTGTGTTACTATACTGACTGTAAAGTGCAGCATGTGTTACTATACTGACTGTAAAGTGCCGCATGTGTTACTATACTGACTGTAAAGTGCAGCGTGCGTTACTATACTGACTGTAAAGTGCCGCATGTGTTACTATACTGACTGTAAAGTGCCGCATGTGTTACTATACTGACTGTAAAGTGCAGCATGTGTTACTATACTGACTGTAAAGTGCCGCATGTGTTACTATACTGACTGTAAAGTGCCGCATGTGTTACTATACTGACTGTAAAGTGCAGCGTGCGTTACTATACTGACTGTAAAGTGCAGCATGTGTTACTATACTTACTGTAAAGTGCCGCATGTGTTACTATACTGACTGTAAAGTGCAGTGTGCGTTACTATACTGACTGTAAAGAGCAGCATGTATTACTATACTGACTGTAAATTGCAGCGTGCGTTACTATACTGACTGTAAAGTGCAGCATGTGTTACTATACTGACTGTAAAGTGCAGCGTGCGTTACTATACTGACTGTAAAGTGCAGCATGTGTTACTATACTGACTGTAAAGTGCAGCGTGCGTTACTATACTGACTGTAAAGTGCAGCATGTGTTACTATACTGACTGTAAAGTGCAGCATGTGTTACTATACTGACTGTAAAGTGCAGCATGTGTTACTATACTGACTGTAAAGTGCAGCATGTGTTACTATACTGACTGTAAAGTGCTGCATGTGTTACTATACTGACTGTAAAGTGCAGCATGCGTTACTATACTGACTGTAAAGTGCAGCGTTCGTTACTATACTGACTGTAAAGTGCAGCGTTCGTTACTATACTGACTGTAAAGAGCCGCATGTGTTACTATACTGACTGTAAAGTGCCGCATGTGTTCCTATACTGACTGTAAAGTGCAGCGTGTGTTACTATACTGACTGTAAAGTGCCGCATGTGTTACTATACTGACTGTAAAGTGCAGCATGTGTTACTATACTGACTGTAAAGTGCAGCATGTGTTACTATACTGACTGTAAAGTGCAGCATGTGTTACTATACTGACTGTAAAGTGCAGCATGTGTTACTATACTGACTGTAAAGTGCAGCGTGTGTTACTATACTGACTGTAAAGTGCCGCATGTGTTACTATACTGACTGTAAAGTGCAGCATGTGTTACTATACTGACTGTAAAGTGCTGCATGTGTTACTATACTGACTGTAAAGTGCCGCATGTGTTACTATACTGACTGTAAAGTGCAGCATGTGTTACTATACTGACTGTAAAGTGCAGCGTGCGTTACTATACTGACTGTAAAGTGCAGCGTGTGTTACTATACTGACTGTAAAGTGCAGCGTGTGTTACTATACTGACTGTAAAGTGCAGCGTGCGTTACTATACTGACTAAAGAGCAGCGTGAGTTACTATACTTACTGTAAAGTGCAGCGTGCGTTACTATACTGACTGTAAAGTGCCGCATGTGTTACTATACTGACTGTAAAGTGCCGCATGTGTTACTATACTGACTGTAAAGTGCAGCATGCGTTACTATACTGACTGTAAATTGCAGCGTGCGTTACTATACTGACTGTAAAGAGCAGCGTGCGTTACTATACTGACTGTAAATTGCAGCGTGCGTTACTATACTGACTGTAAAGTGCAGCGTGCGTTACTATACTGACTGTAAAGTGCAGCGTGTGTTACTATACTGACTGTAAATTGCAGCGTGCGTTACTATACTGACTGTAAAGAGCAGCGTGCGTTACTATACTGACTGTAAATTGCAGCGTGCGTTACTATACTGACTGTAAATTGCAGCGTGCGTTACTATACTGACTGTAAAGAGCAGCGTGCGTTACTATACTGACTGTAAAGTGCAGCGTGTGTTACTATACTGACTGTAAAGTGCCGCATGCATTACTATACTGACTGTAAAGTGCAGCGTGCGTTACTATACTGACTGTAAAGTGCAGCGTGCGGTACTATACTGAATGTAAAGTGCCGCGTGTGTTACTATACTGACTGTAAAGTGCAGCGTGTGTTACTATACTGACTGTAAAGAGCAGCATGTGTTACTATACTGACTGTAAAGTGCAGCGTGCGTTACTATACTGACTGTAAAGTGCCGCATGTGTTACTATACTGACTGTAAAGAGCAGCATGTGTTACTATACTGACTGTAAAGTGCCGCGTGTGTTACTATACTGACTGTAAAGAGCAGCGTGCGTTACTATACTGACTGTAAATTGCAGCGTGCGTTACTATACTGACTGTAAAGTGCAGCGTGCGTTACTATACTGACTGTAAAGTGCAGCGTGCGTTACTATACTGAATGTAAAGTGCCGCGTGTGTTACTATACTGACTGTAAAGTGCAGCGTGTGTTACTATACTGACTGTAAAGAGCAGCATGTGTTACTATACTGACTGTAAAGTGCAGCGTGCGTTACTATACTGACTGTAAAGTGCCGCATGTGTTACTATACTGACTGTAAAGAGCAGCATGTGTTACTATACTGACTGTAAAGTGCCGCGTGTGTTACTATACTGACTGTAAAGAGCAGCATGTGTTACTATACTGACTGTAAAGTGCAGCATGCGTTACTATACTGACTGTAAAGTGCCGCATGTGTTACTATACTGACTGTAAAGAGCAGCATGTGTTACTATACTGACTGTAAAGTGCAGCGTGCGTTACTATACTGACTGTAAAGTGCAGCATGTGTTACTATACTGACTGTAAAGTGCAGCGTGTGTTACTATACTGACTGTAAAGTGCAGCGTGTGTTACTATACTGACTGTAAAGTGCCGCATGTATTACTATACTGACTGTAAAGTGCCGCATGTGTTACTATACTGACTGTAAAGTGCAGCATGTGTTACTATACTGACTGTAAAGAGCAGCGTGTGTTACTATACTGACTGTAAAGTGCAGCGTGCGTTACTATACTGACTGTAAAGTGCAGCGTGCGTTACTATACTGACTGTAAAGTGCCGCGTGTGTTACTATACTGACTGTAAAGTGCAGCGTGTGTTACTATACTGACTGTAAAGTGCAGCGTGCGTTACTATACTGACTGTAAAGAGCAGCATGTGTTACTATACTGACTGTAAAGTGCAGCGTGTGTTACTATACTGACTGTAAAGTGCAGCGTGCGTTACTATACTGACTGTAAAGTGCAGCGTGCGTTACTATACTGACTGTAAAGTGCCGCATGTGTTACTATACTGACTGTAAAGTGCCGCATGCGTTACTATACTGACTGTAAAGTGCAGCATGCGTTACTATACTGACTGTAAATTGCAGCGTGCGTTACTATACTGACTGTAAAGAGCAGCGTGTGTTACTATACTGACTGTAAAGTGCAGCGTGCGTTACTATACTGACCGTAAAGTGCAGCGTGCGTTACTATACTGACTGTAAAGTGCCGCGTGTGTTACTATACTGACTGTAAAGTGCAGCGTGTGTTACTATACTGACTGTAAAGAGCAGCATGTGTTACTATACTGACTGTAAAGTGCAGCGTGTGTTACTATACTGACTGTAAAGTGCAGCGTGTGTTACTATACTGACTGTAAAGTGCAGCGTGCGTTACTATACTGACTGTAAAGTGCCGCATGTGTTACTATACTGACTGTAAAGAGCAGCATGTGTTACTATACTGACTGTAAAGTGCAGCATGTGTTACTATACTGACTGTAAAGTGCCGCATGTGTTACTATACTGACTGTAAAGTGCAGCGTGTGTTACTATACTGACTGTAAAGAGCAGCGTGTGTTACTAGACTGACTGTAAAGTGCAGCGTGTGTTACTATACTGACTGTAAAGTGCAGCGTGTGTTACTATACTGACTGTAAAGTGCAGCGTTTGTTACTATACTGACTGTAAAGTGCCACATGTGTTACTATACTGACTGTAAAGAGCAGCATGCGTTACTATACTGACTGTAAAGTGCCACATGTGTTACTATACTGACTGTAAAGAGCAGCATGCGTTACTATACTGACTGTAAAGTGCCACATGTGTTACTATACTGACTGTAAAGAGCAGCATGCGTTACTATACTGACTGTAAAGTGCAGCATGTGTTACTATACTGACTGTAAAGTGCAGCATGCGTTACTATACTGACTGTAAAGTGCAGCGTTCGTTACTATACTGACTGTAAAGTGCAGCGTTCGTTACTATACTGACTGTAAAGAGCCGCATGTGTTACTATACTGACTGTAAAGTGCAGCGTGTGTTACTATACTGACTGTAAAGTGCCGCATGTGTTACTATACTGACTGTAAAGTGCAGCATGTGTTACTATACTGACTGTAAAGTGCAGCGTTCGTTACTATACTGACTGTAAAGAGCAGCATGCGTTACTATACTGACTGTAAAGTGCAGCGTGTGTTACTATACTGACTGTAAAGAGCAGCATGTGTTACTATACTGACTGTAAAGTGCAGCGTGTGTTACTATACTGACTGTAAAGTGCAGCATGTGTTACTATACTGACTGTAAAGTGCAGCGTGCGTTACTATACTGACTGTAAAGTGCCGCATGTGTTACTATACTGACTGTAAAGAGCAGCGTGTGTTACTATACTGACTGTAAAGAGCAGCGTGCGTTACTATACTGACTGTAAAGTGCAGCATGCGTTACTATACTGACTGTAAAGTGCCGCATGCGTTACTATACTGACTGTAAAGTGCAGCATGTGTTACTATACTGACTGTAAAGAGCAGCGTGTGTTACTATACTGACTGTAAAGAGCAGCGTGCGTTACTATACTGACTGTAAAGTGCAGCGTGCGTTACTATTCTGACTGTAAAGTGCCGCGTGTGTTACTATACTGACTGTAAAGTGCAGCGTGCGTTACTATTCTGACTGTAAAGTGCAGCGTGCGTTACTATACTGACTGTAAAGAGCAGCGTGCGTTACTATACTGACTGTAAAGTGCAGCGTGTGTTACTATAATGACTGTAAAGTGCCGCGTGTGTTACTATTCTGACTGTAAAGTGCCGCATGTGTTACTATACTGACTGTAAAGTGCAGCGTGTGTTACTATAATGACTGTAAAGAGCAGCGTGCGTTACTATACTGACTGTAAAGTGCAGCGTGTGTTACTATACTGACTGTAAAGTGCAGCGTGCGTTACTATACTGACTGTAAAGTGCAGCATGTGTTACTATACTGACTGTAAAGAGCACCATGTGTTACTATACTGACTGTAAAGAGCAGCATGTGTTACTATACTGACTGTAAAGAGCACCATGTGTTACTATACTGACTGTAAAGTGCAGCGTGCGTTACTATACTGACTGTAAAGAGCAGCGTGCGTTACTATACTGACTGTAAAGTGCAGCATGTGTTACTATACTGACTGTAAAGAGCAGCGTGTGTTACTATACTGACTGTAAAGTGCCGCATGTGTTACTATACTGACTGTAAAGAGCAGCTTGTGTTACTATACTGACTGTAAAGTGCCGCATGTGTTACTATACTGACTGTAAAGTGCAGCGTGCGTTACTATACTGACTGTAAAGTGCCGCATGCATTACTATACTGACTGTAAAGAGCAGCGTGTGTTACTATACTGACTGTAAAGTGCCGCATGTGTTACTATACTGACTGTAAAGTGCAGCATGTGTTACTATACTGACTGTAAAGTGCAGCGTGCGTTACTATACTGACTGTAAAGTGCCGCATGTGTTACTATACTGACTGTAAAGAGCAGCATGTGTTACTATACTGACTGTAAAGAGCAGCATGTGTTACTATACTGACTGTAAAGAGCAGCGTGTGTTACTATACTGACTGTAAAGTGCAGCGTGCGTTACTATACTGACTGTAAAGTGCCGCATGTGTTACTATACTGACTGTAAAGAGCAGCATGTGTTACTATACTGACTGTAAAGTGCAGCATGTGTTACTATACTGACTGTAAAGTGCAGCGTGTGTTACTATACTGACTGTAAAGTGCCGCATGTGTTACTATACTGACTGTAAAGTGCCGCGTGTGTTACTATACTGACTGTAAAGTGCAGCATGCGTTACTATACTGACTGTAAAGTGCAGCGTGTGTTACTATACTGACTGTAAAGTGCAGCATGTGTTACTATACTGACTGTAAAGAGCAGCGTGTGTTACTATACTGACTGTAAAGAGCAGCATGTGTTACTATACTGACTGTAAAGTGCCGCGTGTGTTACTATACTGACTGTAAAGTGCAGCATGCGTTACTATACTGACTGTAAAGTGCCGCATGCGTTACTATACTGACTGTAAAGTGCAGCGTGTGTTACTATACTGACTGTAAAGAGCAGCGTGCGTTACTATACTGACTGTAAAGTGCAGCGTGCGTTACTATACTGACTGTAAAGTGCAGCGTGCGTTACTATACTGACTGTAAAGTGCCGCGTGTGTTACTATACTGACTGTAAAGTGCAGCATGCGTTACAATACTGACTGTAAAGTGCAGCGTGCGTTACTATACTGACTGTAAAGAGCAGCGTGCGTTACTATACTGACTGTAAAGTGCAGCGTGTGTTACTATAATGACTGTAAAGTGCCGCGTGTGTTACTATACTGACTGTAAAGTGCCGCATGTGTTACTATACTGACTGTAAAGAGCAGCTTGTGTTACTATACTGACTGTAAAGTGCCGCATGTGTTACTATACTGACTGTAAAGTGCCGCATGTGTTACTATACTGACTGTAAAGTGCAGCGTGTGTTACTATACTGACTGTAAAGTGCAGCGTGTGTTACTATACTGACGGTAAAGAGCACCATGTGTTACTATACTGACTGTAAAGAGCAGCATGTGTTACTATACTGACTGTAAAGAGCAGCTTGTGTTACTATACTGACTGTAAAGTGCAGCGTGTGTTACTATACTGACTGTAAAGTGCAGCGTGCGTTACTATACTGACTGTAAAGTGCAGCGTGCGTTACTATACTGACTGTAAAGTGCAGCGTGCGTTACTATACTGACTGTAAAGAGCAGCATGTGTTACTATACTGACTGTAAAGTGCCGCATGTGTTACTATACTGACTGTAAAGTGCAGCGTGTGTTACTATACTGACTGTAAAGTGCAGCGTGTGTTACTATACTGACTGTAAAGAGCAGCATGTGTTACTATACTGACTGTAAAGTGCAGCGTGTGTTACTATACTGACTGTAAAGAGCAGCATGTGTTACTATACTGACTGTAAAGTGCCGCATGTGTTACTATACTGACTGTAAAGTGCAGCGTGTGTTACTATACTGACTGTAAAGTGCAGCGTGTGTTACTATACTGACTGTAAAGAGCAGCATGTGTTACTATACTGACTGTAAAGTGCAGCGTGCGTTACTATACTGACTGTAAAGAGCAGCGCGCGTTACTATACTGACTGTAAAGTGCAGCGTGTGTTACTATACTGACTGTAAAGAGCAGCATGTGTTACTATACTGACTGTAAAGTGCAGCATGTGTTACTATACTGACTGTAAAGTGCAGCGTGCGTTACTATACTGACTGTAAAGTGCAGCATGTGTTACTATACTGACTGTAAAGAGCAGCGTGTGTTACTATACTGACTGTAAAGTGCAGCGTGCGTTACTATACTGACTGTAAAGTGCCGATGTGTTACTATACTGACTGTAAAGTGCAGCGTGCGTTACTATACTGACTGTAAAGTGCCGCGTGCGTTACTATACTGACTGTAAAGTGCAGCATGCGTTACTATACTGACTGTAAAGAGCAGCATGTGTTACTATACTGACTGTAAAGTGCAGCATGTGTTACTATACTGACTGTAAAGTGCAGCATGTGTTACTATACTGACTGTAAAGTGCAGCGTGTGTTACTATACTGACTGTAAAGAGCAGCATGTGTTACTATACTGACTGTAAAGTGCAGCATGTGTTACTATACTGACTGTAATGTGCAGCGTGTGTTACTATACTGACTGTAAAGTGCAGCGTGTGTTACTATACTGACTGTAAAGTGCAGCGTGTGTTACTATACTGACTGTAAAGTGCAGCGTGCGTTACTATACTGACTGTAAAGTGCCGCATGTGTTACTATACTGACTGTAAAGTGCAGCGTGTGTTACTATACTGACTGTAAAGTGCCGCATGTGTTACTATACTGACTGTAAAGTGCAGCGTGTGTTACTATACTGACTGTAAAGAGCAGCGTGCGTTACTATACTGACTGTAAAGTGCAGCATGTGTTACTATACTGACTGTAAAGAGCAGCATGTGTTACTATACTGACTGTAAAGTGCCGCGTGCGTTACTATACTGACTGTAAAGTGCAGCGTGCGTTACTATACTGACTGTAAAGTGCAGCATGTGTTACTATACTGACTGTAAAGTGCCGCATGTGTTACTATACTGACTGTAAAGTGCAGCATGCGTTACTATACTGACTGTAAAGTGCAGCGTGCGTTACTATACTGACTGTAAAGTGCAGCATGTGTTACTATACTGACTGTAAAGTGCCGCATGCGTTACTATACTGACTGTAAAGAGCAGTGTGTGTTACTATACTGACTGTAAAGTGCAGCGTGCGTTACTATACTGACTGTAAAGAGCAGTGTGTGTTACTATACTGACTGTAAAGAGCAGCGTGCGTTACTATACTGACTGTAAAGTGCCGATGCGTTACTATACTGACTGTAAAGTTCCGCATGTGTTACTATACTGACTGTAAAGTGCAGCGTGCATTACTATACTGACTGTAAAGTGCCGCATGTGTTACTATACTGACTGTAAAGTGCAGCATGTGTTACTATACTGACTGTAAAGTGCAGCGTGCGTTACTATACTGACTGTAAAGAGCAGCGTGCGTTACTATACTGACTGTAACGTGCAGCGTGCGTTACTATACTGACTGTAAAGTGCAGCGTGCGTTACTATACTGACTGTAAAGTGCAGCGTGTGTTACTATACTGACTGTAAAGTGCAGCATGTGTTACTATACTGACTGTAAAGTGCAGCGTGCGTTACTATACTGACTGTAAAGAGCAGCATGTGTTACTATACTGACTGTAAAGAGCAGCATGCGTTACTATACTGACTGTAAAGTGCAGCGTGCGTTACTATACTGACTGTAAAGTGCAGCGTGCGTTACTATACTGACTGTAAAGTGCAGCATGCGTTACTATACTGACTGTAAAGAGCAGCATGTGTTACTATACTGACTGTAAAGTGCCGCGTGCGTTACTATACTGACTGTAAAGAGCAGCATGTGTTACTATACTGACTGTAAAGTGCAGCATGTGTTACTATACTGACTGTAAAGTGCAGCATGTGTTACTATACTGACTGTAAAGTGCAGCATGCGTTACTATACTGACTGTAAAGTGCAGCGTGCGTTACTATACTGACTGTAAAGTGCAGCGTGCGTTACTATACTGACTGTAAAGTGCAGCATGTGTTACTATACTGACTGTAAAGTGCAGCGTGTGTTACTATACTGACTGTAAAGTGCCGCGTGTGTTACTATACTGACTGTAAAGTGCAGCGTGTGTTACTATACTGACTGTAAAGAGCAGCATGTGTTACTATACTGACTGTAAAGTGCAGCATGTGTTACTATACTGACTGTAAAGAGCAGCGTGCGTTACTATACTGACTGTAAAGTGCAGCGTGCGTTACTATACTGACTGTAAAGTGCAGCGTGTGTTACTATACTGACTGTAAAGTGCAGCGTGTGTTACTATACTGACTGTAAAGTGCAGCATGTGTTACTATACTGACTGTAAAGAGCAGCATGTGTTACTATACTGACTGTAAAGTGCCGCGTGCGTTACTATACTGACTGTAAAGTGCAGCGTGCGTTACTATACTGACTGTAAAGTGCAGCATGTGTTACTATACTGACTGTAAAGAGCAGCATGTGTTACTATACTGACTGTAAAGAGCAGCATGTGTTACTATACTGACTGTGAAGTGCCGCATGTGTTACTATACTGACTGTAAAGTGCAGCATGTGTTACTATACTGACTGTAAAGTGCAGCGTGCGTTACTATACTGACTGTAAAGAGCAGCGTGTGTTACTATACTGACTGTAAAGAGCAGCGTGTGTTACTATACTGACTGTAAAGTGCAGCGTGTGTTACTATACTGACTGTAAAGTGCAGCGTGCGTTACTATACTGACTGTAAAGTGCAGCGTGTGTTACTATAATGACTGTAAAGTGCAGCGTGTGTTACTATACTGACTGTAAAGTGCAGCATGTGTTACTATACTGACTGTAAAGAGCAGCGTGTGTTACTATACTGACTGTAAAGAGCAGCGTGCGTTACTATACTGACTGTAAAGTGCAGCGTGTGTTACTATACTGACTGTAAAGAGCAGCGTGCGTTACTATACTGACTGTAAAGAGCAGCGTGCGTTACTATACTGACTGTAAAGTGCAGCATGTGTTACTATACTGACTGTAAAGTGCCGCGTGCGTTACTATACTGACTGTAAAGTGCCGCATATGTTACTATACTGACTGTAAAGTGCAGCATGCGTTACTATACTGACTGTAAAGAGCAGCATGTGTTACTATACTGACTGTAAAGTGCCGCGTGCGTTACTATACTGACTGTAAAGTGCCGCATATGTTACTATACTGACTGTAAAGTGCAGCATGCGTTACTATACTGACTGTAAAGTGCAGCGTGCGTTACTATACTGACTGTAAAGTGCAGCGTGTGTTACTATACTGACTGTAAAGTGCCGCATATGTTACTATACTGACTGTAAAGTGCAGCGTGTGTTACTATACTGACTGTAAAGTGCAGCGTGTGTTACTATACTGACTGTAAAGAGCAGCATGTGTTACTATACTGACTGTAAAGTGCAGCGTGTGTTACTATACTGACTGTAAAGTGCAGCGTGCGTTACTATACTGACTGTAAAGTGCCGCGTGTGTTACTATACTGACTGTAAAGTGCAGCGTGCGTTACTATACTGACTGTAAAGTGCAGCATGTGTTACTATACTGACTGTAAAGTGCAGCGTGTGTTACTATACTGACTGTAAAGTGCAGCGTGCGTTACTATACTGACTGTAAAGTGCAGCATGTGTTACTATACTGACTGTAAAGTGCAGCGTGTGTTACTATACTGACTGTAAAGTGCCGCATGTGTTACTATACTGACTGTAAAGAGCAGCGTGCGTTACTATACTGACTGTAAAGTGCAGCATGTGTTACTATACTGACTGTAAAGAGCAGCATGTGTTACTATACTGACTGTAAAGTGCAGCGTGTGTTACTATACTGACTGTAAAGTGCAGCATGTGTTACTATACTGACTGTAAATAGCAGCATGTGTTACTATACTGACTGTAAAGTGCAGCGTGTGTTACTATACTGACTGTAAAGTGCAGCATGTGTTACTATACTGACTGTAAAGTGCCGCATGTGTTACTATACTGACTGTAAAGTGCCGCATGTGTTACTATACTGACTGTAAAGAGCAGCATGTGTTACTATACTGACTGTAAAGTGCAGCGTGTGTTACTATACTGACTGTAAAGTGCAGCATGTGTTACTATACTGACTGTAAAGTGCCGCATGTGTTACTATACTGACTGTAAAGTGCCGCATGTGTTACTATACTGACTGTAAAGAGCAGCATGCGTTACTATACTGACTGTAAAGTGCAGCGTGTGTTACTATACTGACTGTAAAGAGCAGCGTGCGTTACTATACTGACTGTAAAGTGCCGCGTGTGTTACTATACTGACTGTAAAGTGCAGCGTGCGTTACTATACTGACTGTAAAGTGCAGCATGTGTTACTATACTGACTGTAAAGAGCAGCATGTGTTACTATACTGACTGTAAAGTGCAGCGTGTGTTACTATACTGACTGTAAAGTGCAGCGTGCGTTACTATACTGACTGTAAAGTGCAGCGTGCGTTACTATACTGACTGTAAAGAGCAGAATGTGTTACTATACTGACTGTAAAGTGCAGCATGTATTACTATACTGACTGTAAAGTGCAGCGTGCGTTATTATACTGACTGTAAAGTGCAGCGTGTGTTACTATACTGACTGTAAAGTGCAGCATGTGTTACTCTACTGACTGTAAAGAGCAGCATGTGTTACTATACTGACTGTAAAGTGCCGCGTGTGTTACTATACTGACTGTAAAGAGCAGCATGTGTTACTATACTGACTGTAAAGTGCAGCGTGTGTTACTATACTGACTGTAAAGTGCAGCATGTGTTACTATACTGACTGTAAAGTGCCGCGTGTGTTACTATACTGACTGTAAAGTGCAGCATGTGTTACTATACTGACTGTAAAGTGCAGCGTGCGTTACTATACTGACTGTAAAGTGCAGCATGCGTTACTATACTGACTGTAAAGTGCACCGTGCGTTACTATACTGACTGTAAAGTGCAGCGTGTGTTACTATACTGACTGTAAAGTGCCGCATGTGTTACTATACTGACTGTAAAGAGCAGCATGCGTTACTATACTGACTGTAAAGTACAGCGTGTGTTACTATACTGACTGTAAAGTGCCGCGTGTGTTACTATACTGACTGTAAAGAGCAGCATGTGTTACTATACTGACTGTAAAGTACAGCGTGTGTTACTATACTGACTGTAAAGTGCAGCATGTGTTACTCTACTGACTGTAAAGTACAGCGTGTGTTACTATACTGACTGTAAAGTGCCGCGTGTGTTACTCTACTGACTGTAAAGTACAGCGTGTGTTACTATACTGACTGTAAAGTGCCGCGTGTGTTACTATACTGACTGTAAAGAGCAGCATGTGTTACTATACTGACTGTAAAGTGCAGCGTGTGTTACTATACTGACTGTAAAGTGCAGCATGTGTTACTATACTGACTGTAAAGTACAGCGTGTGTTACTATACTGACTGTAAAGAGCAGCATGTGTTATTATACTGACTGTAAAGTGCAGCGTGTGTTACTATACTGACTGTAAAGTGCAGCATGTGTTACTCTACTGACTGTAAAGTACAGCGTGTGTTACTATACTGACTGTAAAGTACAGCGTGTGTTACTATACTGACTGTAAAGTGCCGCGTGTGTTACTATACTGACTGTAAAGAGCAGCATGTGTTACTATACTGACTGTAAAGTACAGCGTGTGTTACTATACTGACTGTAAAGTGCCGCGTGTGTTACTATACTGACTGTAAAGAGCAGCATGTGTTACTATACTGACTGTAAAGTACAGCGTGTGTTACTATACTGACTGTAAAGTGCAGCATGTGTTACTCTACTGACTGTAAAGTACAGCGTGTGTTACTATACTGACTGTAAAGTGCCGCGTGTGTTACTCTACTGACTGTAAAGTACAGCGTGTGTTACTATACTGACTGTAAAGTGCCGCGTGTGTTACTATACTGACTGTAAAGAGCAGCATGTGTTACTATACTGACTGTAAAGTGCAGCGTGTGTTACTATACTGACTGTAAAGTGCAGCATGTGTTACTATACTGACTGTAAAGTACAGCGTGTGTTACTATACTGACTGTAAAGAGCAGCATGTGTTATTATACTGACTGTAAAGTGCAGCGTGTGTTACTATACTGACTGTAAAGTGCAGCATGTGTTACTCTACTGACTGTAAAGTACAGCGTGTGTTACTATACTGACTGTAAAGTGCAGCATGTGTTACTATACTGACTGTAAAGTGCAGCATGTGTTACTATACTGACTGTAAAGTGCAGCGTGTGTTACTATACTGACTGTAAAGTGCAGCGTGCGTTACTATACTGACTGTAAAGTGCAGCATGTGTTACTATACTGACTGTAAAGTGCAGCGTGTGTTACTATACTGACTGTAAAGAGCAGCGTGCGTTACTATACTGACTGTAAAGTGCAGCGTGCGTTACTATACTGACTGTAAAGTGCAGCATGTGTTACTATACTGACTGTAAAGAGCAGCATGTGTTACTATACTGACTGTAAAGTGCAGCGTGTGTTACTATACTGACTGTAAAGTGCAGCGTGCGTTACTATACTGACTGTAAAGTGCAGCGTGTGTTACTATACTGACTGTAAAGAGCAGCGTGTGTTACTATACTGACTGTAAAGTGCAGCGTGTGTTACTATACTGACTGTAAAGAGCAGCATGTGTTACTATACTGACTGTAAAGTGCAGCATGTATTACTATACTGACTGTAAAGTGCAGCGTGCGTTATTATACTGACTGTAAAGTGCAGCATGTGTTACTATACTGACTGTAAAGTGCAGCGTGTGTTACTATACTGACTGTAAAGTGCAGCGTGTGTTACTATACTGACTGTAAAGTGCAGCATGTGTTACTATACTGACTGTAAAGTGCCGCGTGTGTTACTATACTGACTGTAAAGTGCAGCATGTGTTACTATACTGACTGTAAAGTGCCGCGTGTGTTACTATACTGACTGTAAAGTGCCGCGTGTGTTACTATACTGACTGTAAAGTGCAGCGTTTGTTACTATACTGACTGTAAAGAGCAGCATGTGTTACTATACTGACTGTAAAGTGCCGCGTGTGTTACTATACTGACTGTAAAGTGCCGCATGTGTTACTATACTGACTGTAAAGAGCCGCATGTGTTACTATACTGACTGTAAAGTGCCACATGTGTTCCTATACTGACTGTAAAGTGCAGCGTGTGTTACTATACTGACTGTAAAGTGCCGCATGTGTTACTATACTGACTGTAAAGTGCCGCATGTGTTACTATACTGACTGTAAAGTGCAGCATGTGTTACTATACTGACTGTAAAGTGCAGCATGTGTTACTATACTGACTGTAAAGTGCAGCATGTGTTACTATACTGACTGTAAAGTGCAGCGTGCGTTACTATACTGACTGTAAAGTGCAGCGTGCGTTACTATACTGATTGTAAAGTGCCTCGTGCGTTACTATACTGACTGTAAAGTGCAGCGTGTGTTACTATACTGACTGTAAAGTGCAGCGTGCGTTACTATACTGACTGTAAAGTGGCGCATGCGTTACTATACTGACTGTAAAGAGCAGCGTGTGTTACTATACTGACTGTAAAGTGCAGCGTGTGTTACTATACTGACTGTAAAGTGCGGCGTGCGTTACTATACTGACTGTAAAGTGCAGCATGTGTTACTATACTGACTGTAAAGTGCAGCATGTGTTACTATACTGACTGTAAAGTGCCGCATGTGTTACTATACTGACTGTAAAGTGCAGCATGTGTTACTATACTGACTGTAAAGTGCCGCATGTGTTACTATACTGACTGTAAAGTGCGGCGTGCGTTACTATACTGACTGTAAAGTGCAGCGTGCGTTACTATACTGACTGTAAAGAGCAGCGTGAGTTACTATACTGACTGTAAAGTGCAGCGTGCGTTACTATACTGACTGTAAAGTGCCGCATGTGTTACTATACTGACTGTAAAGTGCCGCATGTGTTACTATACTGACTGTAAAGTGCAGCATGCGTTACTATACTGACTGTAAAGTGCAGCGTGTGTTACTATACTGACTGTAAAGAGCAGCATGTGTTACTATACTGACTGTAAAGTGCAGCGTGTGTTACTATACTGACTGTAAAGTGCAGCGTGTGTTACTATACTGACTGTAAAGTGCAGCGTGTGTTACTATACTGACTGTAAAGAGCAGCGTGAGTTACTATACTGACTGTAAAGTGCCGCGTGTGTTACTATACTGACTGTAAAGTGCCGCGTGTGTTACTATACTGACTGTAAAGTGCAGCGTGCGTTACTATACTGACTGTAAAGAGCAGCGTGAGTTACTATACTGACTGTAAAGTGCAGCGTGCGTTACTATACTGACTGTAAAGTGCCGCATGTGTTACTATACTGACTGTAAAGTGCCGCATGTGTTACTATACTGACTGTAAAGTGCCGCGTGTGTTACTATACTGACTGTAAAGTGCAGCGTGCGTTACTATACTGACTGTAAAGAGCAGCGTGAGTTACTATACTGACTGTAAAGTGCAGCGTGCGTTACTATACTGACTGTAAAGTGCCGCATGTGTTACTATACTGACTGTAAAGTGCCGCATGTGTTACTATACTGACTGTAAAGAGCAGCATGTGTTACTATACTGACTGTAAAGTGCAGCGTGCGTTACTATACTGACTGTAAAGTGACGCATGTGTTACTATACTGACTGTAAAGAGCAGCGTGCGTTACTATACTGACTGTAAAGAGCAGCGTGCGTTACTATACTGACTGTAAAGTGCAGCGTGCGTTACTATACTGACTGTAAAGTGCCGCGTGTGTTACTATACTGACTGTAAAGTGCAGCGTGTGTTACTATACTGACTGTAAAGAGCAGCATGTGTTACTATACTGACTGTAAAGTGCAGCGTGTGTTACTATACTGACTGTAAAGTGCAGCATGTGTTACTATACTGACTGTAAAGAGCAGCATGTGTTACTATACTGACTGTAAAGAGCAGCGTGTGTTACTATACTGACTGTAAAGTGCAGCATGCGTTACTATACTGACTGTAAAGAGCAGCGTGCGTTACTATACTGACTGTAAAGAGCAGCATGCGTTACTATACTGACTGTAAAGTGCAGCGTGCGTTACTATACTGACTGTAAAGAGCAGCGTGCGTTACTATACTGACTGTAAAGTGCAGCGTGTGTTACTATACTGACTGTAAAGTGCAGCGTGTGTTACTATACTGACTGTAAAGTGCCGCATGTGTTACTATACTGACTGTAAAGTGCAGCGTGCGTTACTATACTGACTGTAAAGAGCAGCGTGTGTTACTATACTGACTGTAAAGTGCAGCGTGCGTTACTATACTGACTGTAAAGAGCAGCGTGCGTTACTATACTGACTGTAAAGTGCAGCGTGCGTTACTATACTGACTGTAAAGAGCTGCGTGCGTTACTATACTGACTGTAAAGTGCAGCGTGCGTTACTATACTGACTGTAAAGTGCAGCGTGCGTTACTATACTGACTGTAAAGTGCAGCATGTGTTACTATACTGACTGTAAAGTGCAGCGTGCGTTACTATACTGACTGTAAAGAGCAGCGTGCGTTACTATACTGACTGTAAAATGCAGCATGTGTTACTATACTGACTGTAAAGTGCAGCGTGCGTTACTATACTGACTGTAAAGAGCTGCGTGCGTTACTATACTGACTGTAAAGTGCAGCGTGTGTTACTATACTGACTGTAAAGTGCAGCGTTTGTTACTATACTGACTGTAAAGAGCAGCATGTGTTACTATACTGACTGTAAAGTGCCGCGTGTGTTACTATACTGACTGTAAAGTGCAGCGTTTGTTACTATACTGACTGTAAAGAGCAGCGTGTGTTACTATACTGACTGTAAAGTGCAGCGTGTGTTACTATACTGACTGTAAAGTGCCGCGTGTGTTACTATACTGACTGTAAAGTGCCGCATGTGTTACTATACTGACTGTAAAGAGCCGCATGTGTTACTATACTGACTGTAAAGTGCCACATGTGTTCCTATACTGACTGTAAAGTGCAGCGTGTGTTACTATACTGACTGTAAAGTGCCGCATGTGTTACTATACTGACTGTAAAGTGCCGCATGTGTTACTATACTGACTGTAAAGTGCAGCATGTGTTACTATACTGACTGTAAAGTGCAGCATGTGTTACTATACTGACTGTAAAGTGCAGCATGTGTTACTATACTGACTGTAAAGTGCAGCGTGCGTTACTATACTGACTGTAAAGTGCAGCGTGCGTTACTATACTGATTGTAAAGTGCCTCGTGCGTTACTATACTGACTGTAAAGTGCAGCGTGTGTTACTATACTGACTGTAAAGTGCAGCGTGCGTTACTATACTGACTGTAAAGTGGCGCATGCGTTACTATACTGACTGTAAAGAGCAGCGTGTGTTACTATACTGACTGTAAAGTGCAGCGTGCATTACTATACTGACTGTAAAGAGCAGCGTGTGTTACTATACTGACTGTAAAGTGCCGCATGTGTTACTATACTGACTGTAAAGTGCAGCATGTGTTACTATACTGACTGTAAAGTGCCGCATGTGTTACTATACTGACTGTAAAGTGCGGCGTGCGTTACTATACTGACTGTAAAGTGCAGCGTGCGTTACTATACTGACTGTAAAGAGCAGCGTGAGTTACTATACTGACTGTAAAGTGCAGCGTGCGTTACTATACTGACTGTAAAGTGCCGCATGTGTTACTATACTGACTGTAAAGTGCCGCATGTGTTACTATACTGACTGTAAAGTGCAGCATGCGTTACTATACTGACTGTAAAGTGCAGCGTGCGTTACTATACTGACTGTAAAGAGCAGCGTGCGTTACTATACTGACTGTAAAGTGCAGCGTGCGTTACTATACTGACTGTAAAGTGCCGCGTGTGTTACTATACTGACTGTAAAGTGCAGCGTGTGTTACTATACTGACTGTAAAGAGCAGCATGTGTTACTATACTGACTGTAAAGTGCAGCGTGTGTTACTATACTGACTGTAAAGTGCAGCATGTGTTACTATACTGACTGTAAAGAGCAGCATGTGTTACTATACTGACTGTAAAGAGCAGCGTGTGTTACTATACTGACTGTAAAGTGCAGCATGCGTTACTATACTGACTGTAAAGAGCAGCGTGCGTTACTATACTGACTGTAAAGAGCAGCATGCGTTACTATACTGACTGTAAAGTGCAGCGTGCGTTACTATACTGACTGTAAAGAGCAGCGTGCGTTACTATACTGACTGTAAAGTGCAGCGTGTGTTACTATACTGACTGTAAAGTGCAGCGTGTGTTACTATACTGACTGTAAAGTGCAGCATGTGTTACTATACTGACTGTAAAGTTCAGCATGTGTTACTATACTGACTGTAAAGTGCCGCATGTGTTACTATACTGACTGTAAAGTGCAGCGTGCGTTACTATACTGACTGTAAAGAGCAGCGTGTGTTACTATACTGACTGTAAAGTGCAGCGTGCGTTACTATACTGACTGTAAAGAGCAGCGTGCGTTACTATACTGACTGTAAAGTGCAGCGTGCGTTACTATACTGACTGTAAAGAGCTGCGTGCGTTACTATACTGACTGTAAAGTGCAGCGTGCGTTACTATACTGACTGTAAAGAGCAGCGTGCGTTACTATACTGACTGTAAAGTGCAGCATGTGTTACTATACTGACTGTAAAGTGCAGCGTGCGTTACTATACTGACTGTAAAGAGCAGCGTGCGTTACTATACTGACTGTAAAATGCAGCATGTGTTACTATACTGACTGTAAAGTGCAGCGTGCGTTACTATACTGACTGTAAAGAGCTGCGTGCGTTACTATACTGACTGTAAAGTGCAGCGTGTGTTACTATACTGACTGTAAAGAGCAGCGTGTGTTACTATACTGACTGTAAAGAGCAGCGTGTGTTACTATACTGACTGTAAAGTGCAGCGTGTGTTACTATACTGACTGTAAAGTGCAGCATGTGTTACTATACTGACTGTAAAGTGAAGCGTGCGTTACTATACTGACTGTAAAGAGCAGCGTGCGTTACTATACTGACTGTAAAGTGCAGCGTGCGTTACTATACTGACTGTAAAGAGCAGCATGTGTTACTATACTGACTGTAAAGTGCAGCGTGCGTTACTATACTGACTGTAAAGAGCAGCGTGTGTTACTATACTGACTGTAAAGTGCAGCGTGTGTTACTATACTGACTGTAAAGTGCAGCGTGCGTTACTATACTGACTGTAAAGAGCAGCTTGCGTTACTATACTGACTGTAAAGTGCAGCGTGTGTTACTATACTGACTGTAAAGTGCAGCGTGTGTTACTATACTGACTGTAAAGTGCAGCGTGTGTTACTATACTGACTGTAAAGTGCAGCGTGTGTTACTATATTGACTGTAAAGTGCAGCGTGCGTTACTATACTGACTGTAAAGTGCAGCGTGCGTTACTATACTGACTGTAAAGAGCAGCGTGTGTTACTATACTGACTGTAAAGTGCAGCATGTGTTACTATACTGACTGTAAAGTGCAGCATGTATTACTATACTGACTGTAAAGTGCAGCGTGCGTTACTATACTGACTGTAAAGTGCAGCATGTGTTACTATACTGACTGTAAAGTGCAGCGTGCGTTACTATACTGACTGTAAAGTGCAGTGTGCGTTACTATACTGACTGTAAAGTGCCACATGTGTTACTATACTGACTGTAAAGTGCAGTATGTGTTACTATATTGACTGTAAAGTGCCGCATGTGTTACTATACTGACTGTAAAGTGCAGCGTGTGTTACTATACTGACTGTAAAGTGCAGCGTGTGTTACTATACTGACTGTAAAGTGCCGCATGTGTTACTATACTGACTGTAAAGTGCAGCGTGTGTTACTATACTGACTGTAAAGTGCAGCGTGTGTTACTATACTGACTGTAAAGTGCAGCATGTGTTACTATACTGACTGTAAAGTGCAGCATGTGTTACTATACTGACTGTAAAGAGCAGCGTGTGTTACTATACTGACTGTAAAGTGCAGCGTGCGTTACTATACTGACTGTAAAGAGCAGCGTGCGTTACTATACTGACTGTAAAGTGCAGCATGTGTTACTATACTGACTGTAAAGTGCAGCGTGTGTTACTATACTGACTGTAAAGTGCAGCGTGGGTAACTATACTGACTGTAAAGTGCAGCGTGCGTTACTATACTGACTGTAAAGTGCAGCGTGCGTTACTATACTGACTGTAAAGAGCAGCATGCGTTACTATACTGACTGTAAAGTGCAGCGTGCGTTACTATACTGACTGTAAAGAGCAGCATGTGTTACTATACTGACTGTAAAGAGCAGCGTGCGTTACTATACTGACTGTAAAGTGCAGCGTGTGTTACTATACTGACTGTAAAGTGCCGCATGTGTTACTATACTGACTGTAAAGCGCCGCGTGTGTTACTATACTGACTGTAAAGTGCAGCGTGTGTTACTATACTGACTGTAAAGAGCAGCGTGTGTTACTATACTGACTGTAAAGAGCAGCATGTGTTACTATACTGACTGTAAAGTGCAGCGTGCGTTACTATACTGACTGTAAAGTGCAGCGTGTGTTACTATACTGACTGTAAAGAGCAGCGTGTGTTACTATACTGACTGTAAAGAGCAGCGTGTGTTACTATACTGACTGTAAAGTGCAGCATGTGTTACTATACTGACTGTAAAGTGCAGCGTGCGTTACTATACTGACTGTAAAGTGCAGCATGTGTTACTATACTGACTGTAAAGTGCAGCGTGCGTTACTATACTGACTGTAAAGAGCAGCATGCGTTACTATACTGACTGTAAAGTGCAGCATGTGTTACTATACTGACTGTAAAGTGCAGCGTGCGTTACTATACTGACTGTAAAGTGCAGCATGTGTTACTATACTGACTGTAAAGTGCAGCGTGCGTTACTATACTGACTGTAAAGAGCAGCGTGCGTTACTATACTGACTGTAAAGTGCAGCGTGCGTTACTATACTGACTGTAAAGAGCAGCATGTGTTACTATACTGACTGTAAAGTGCAGCGTGTGTTACTATACTGACTGTAAAGAGCAGCATGTGTTACTATACTGACTGTAAAGAGCAGCGTGCGTTACTATACTGACTGTAAAGTGCAGCGTGTGTTACTATACTGACTGTAAAGAGCAGCATGTGTTACTATACTGACTGTAAAGCGCCGCGTGTGTTACTATACTGACTGTAAAGTGCAGCGTGTGTTACTATACTGACTGTAAAGTGCAGCGTGCGTTACTATACTGACTGTAAAGTGCAGCGTGCGTTACTATACTGACTGTAAAGAGCAGCATGCGTTACTATACTGACTGTAAAGTGCAGCGTGCGTTACTATACTGACTGTAAAGAGCAGCGTGCGTTACTATACTGACTGTAAAGTGCAGCGTGCGTTACTATACTGACTGTAAAGAGCAGCATGTGTTACTATACTGACTGTAAAGAGCAGCGTGCGTTACTATACTGACTGTAAAGTGCAGCATGTGTTACTATACTGACTGTAAAGAGCAGCATGTGTTACTATACTGACTGTAAAGTGCCGCATGTGTTACTATACTGACTGTAAAGTGCCGCATGTGTTACTATACTGACTGTAAAGAGCAGCATGTGTTACTATACTGACTGTAAAGAGCAGCATGTGTTACTATACTGACTGTAAAGTGCCGCATGTGTTACTATACTGACTGTAAAGTGCCGCATGTGTTACTATACTGACTGTAAAGTGCCGCATGTGTTACTATACTGACTGTAAAGAGCAGCGTGCGTTACTATACTGACTGTAAAGTGCCGCATGTGTTACTATACTGACTGTAAAGTGCAGCGTGTGTTACTATACTGACTGTAAAGAGCAGCATGTGTTACTATACTGACTGTAAAGCGCCGCGTGTGTTACTATACTGACTGTAAAGAGCAGCGTGTGTTACTATACTGACTGTAAAGAGCAGCATGTGTTACTATACTGACTGTAAAGTGCAGCGTGTGTTACTATACTGACTGTAAAGAGCAGCGTGTGTTACTATACTGACTGTAAAGAGCAGCATGTGTTACTATACTGACTGTAAAGTGCAGCGTGCGTTACTATACTGACTGTAAAGTGCAGCGTGTGTTACTATACTGACTGTAAAGAGCAGCGTGTGTTACTATACTGACTGTAAAGAGCAGCGTGTGTTACTATACTGACTGTAAAGTGCAGCATGTGTTACTATACTGACTGTAAAGTGCAGCGTGCGTTACTATACTGACTGTAAAGTGCAGCATGTTACTATACTGACTGTAAAGTGCAGCGTGCGTTACTATACTGACTGTAAAGAGCAGCATGCGTTACTATACTGACTGTAAAGTGCAGCGTGCGTTACTATACTGACTGTAAAGTGCAGCGTGTGTTACTATACTGACTGTAAAGTGCAGCGTGTGTTACTATACTGACTGTAAAGTGCAGCGTGCGTTACTATACTGACTGTAAAGTGCAGCGTGCGTTACTATACTGACTGTAAAGTGCAGCGTGCGTTACTATACTGACTGTAAAGTGCAGCGTGCGTTACTATACTGACTGTAAAGTGCAGCGTGCGTTACTATACTGACTGTAAAGTGCAGCATGTGTTACTATACTGACTGTAAAGTGCAGCATGTGTTACTATACTGACTGTAAAGTGCAGCGTGCGTTACTATACTGACTGTAAAGTGCAGCGTGCGTTACTATACTGACTGTAAAGTGCAGCGTGCGTTACTATACTGACTGTAAAGTGCAGCGTGTGTTACTATACTGACTGTAAAGTGCAGCATGTGTTACTACACTGACTGTAAAGTGCCGCATGTGTTACTATACTGACTGTAAAGTGCCGCATGTGTTACTACACTGACTGTAAAGTGCAGCGTGCGTTACTATACTGACTGTAAAGTGCAGCATGTGTTACTATACTGACTGTAAAGTGCAGCATGTGTTACTATACTGACTGTAAAGTGCAGCATGTGTTACTATACTGACTGTAAAGTGCAGCATGTGTTACTATACTGACTGTAAAGTGCAGCGTGCATTACTATACTGACTGTAAAGTGCAGCGTGCGTTACTATACTGACTGTAAAGTGCAGCATGTGTTACTATACTGACTGTAAAGTGCCGCGTGTGTTACTATACTGACTGTAAAGTGCAGCGTGTGTTACTATACTGACTGTAAAGTGCCGCATGTGTTACTATACTGACTGTAAAGAGCCGCATGTGTTACTATACTGACTGTAAAGTGCCGCATGTGTTCCTATACTGACTGTAAAGTGCAGCGTGTGTTACTATACTGACTGTAAAGTGCCGCATGTGTTACTATCCTGACTGTAAAGTGCAGCATGTGTTACTATACTGACTGTAAAGTGCAGCATGTGTTACTATACTGACTGTAAAGTGCAGCATGTGTTACTATACTGACTGTAAAGTGCAGCGTGCGTTACTATACTGACTGTAAAGTGCCGCGTGTGTTACTATACTGACTGTAAAGTGCCGCGTGTGTTACTATACTGACTGTAAAGTGCAGCGTGCGTTACTATACTGACTGTAAAGTGCCGCATGCGTTACTATACTGACTGTAAAGTGCGGCGTGCGTTACTATACTGACTGTAAAGTGCAGCGTGCGTTACTATACTGACTGTAAAGTGCCGCATGTGTTACTATACTGACTGTAAAGTGCAGCATGCGTTACTATACTGACTGTAAAGTGCAGCGTGCGTTACTATACTGACTGTAAAGAGCAGCGTGCGTTACTATACTGACTGTAAAGTGCAGCGTGCGTTACTATACTGACTGTAAAGTGCCGCGTGTGTTACTATACTGACTGTAAAGTGCAGCGTGTGTTACTATACTGACTGTAAAGAGCAGCGTGCGTTACTATACTGACTGTAAAGTGCAGCATGTGTTACTATACTGACTGTAAAGTGCAGCGTGCGTTACTATACTGACTGTAAAGTGCAGCGTGTGTTACTATACTGACTGTAAAGAGCAGCGTGCGTTACTATACTGACTGTAAAGTGCAGCATGTGTTACTATACTGACTGTAAAGTGCAGCGTGCGTTACTATACTGACTGTAAAGTGCAGCGTGTGTTACTATACTGACTGTAAAGAGCAGCGTGTGTTACTATACTGACTGTAAAGTGCAGCGTGCGTTACTATACTGACTGTAAAGTGCCGCATGCGTTACTATACTGACTGTAAAGAGCAGCATGTGTTACTATACTGACTGTAAAGTGCCGCGTGTGTTACTATACTGACTGTAAAGTGCAGCGTGCGTTACTATACTGACTGTAAAGTGCAGCATGCGTTACTATACTGACTGTAAAGTGCCGCATGCGTTACTATACTGACTGTAAAGTGCAGCGTGCGTTACTATACTGACTGTAAAGAGCAGCGTGTGTTACTATACTGACTGTAAAGAGCAGCGTGCGTTACTATACTGACTGTAAAGTGCAGCGTGCGTTACTATACTGACTGTAAAGTGCAGCGTGCGTTACTATACTGACTGTAAAGTGCAGCGTGCGTTACTATACTGACTGTAAAGAGCAGCGTGTGTTACTATACTGACTGTAAAGTGCAGCGTGTGTTACTATACTGACTGTAAAGTGCAGCGTGCGTTACTATACTGACTGTAAAGTGCAGCGTGCGTTACTATACTGACTGTAAAGTGCAGCGTGTGTTACTATACTGACTGTAAAGTGCAGCGTGTGTTACTATACTGACTGTAAAGTGCAGCGTGCGCTACTATACTGACTGTAAAGTGCAGCGTGCGTTACTATACTGACTGTAAAGAGCAGCGTGCGTTACTATACTGACTGTAAAGTGCAGCGTGTTACTATAATGACTGTAAAGTGCCGCGTGTGTTACTATACTGACTGTAAAGTGCAGCATGTGTTACTATACTGACTGTAAAGTGCAGCGTGTGTTACTATACTGACTGTAAAGAGCAGCATGTGTTACTATACTGACTGTAAAGTGCAGCGTGTGTTACTATACTGACTGTAAAGTGCAGCATGTGTTACTATACTGACTGTAAAGTGCCGCATGTGTTACTATACTGACTGTAAAGAGCAGCTTGTGTTACTATACTGACTGTAAAGAGCACCATGTGTTACTATACTGACTGTAAAGAGCAGCATGTGTTACTATACTGACTGTAAAGTGCAGCATGTGTTACTATACAGACTGTAAAGAGCAGCATGTGTTACTATACTGACTGTAAAGAGCAGCTTGTGTTACTATACTGACTGTAAATAGCACCATGTGTTACTATACTGACTGTAAAGTGCAGCGTGCGTTACTATACTGACTGTAAAGTGCAGCGTGTGTTACTATACTGACTGTAAAGTGCCGCATGTGTTACTATACTGACTGTAAAGTGCAGCATGTGTTACTATACTGACTGTAAAGAGCAGCGTGTGTTACTATACTGACTTTAAAGAGCAGCGTGTGTTACTATACTGACTGTAAAGTGCAGCGTGTGTTACTATACTGACTGTAAAGTGCAGCGTGCGTTACTATACTGACTGTAAAGTGCCGCATGTGTTACTATACTGACTGTAAAGTGCAGCGTGTGTTACTATACTGACTGTAAAGTGCAGCGTGTGTTACTATACTGACTGTAAAGTGCAGCGTGCGTTACTATACTGACTGTAAAGAGCAGCGTGCGTTACTATACTGACTGTAAAGTGCAGCGTGCGTTACTATACTGACTGTAAAGTGCAGCGTGTGTTACTATACTGACTGTAAAGTGCAGCGTGTGTTACTATACTGACTGTAAAGTGCCGCATGTGTTACTATACTGACTGTAAAGTGCCGCATGTGTTACTATACTGACTGTAAAGAGCAGCATGTGTTACTATACTGACTGTAAAGAGCAGCGTGCGTTACTATACTGACTGTAAAGTGCCGCATGTGTTACTATACTGACTGTAAAGTGCCGCATGTGTTACTATACTGACTGTAAAGAGCAGCATGTGTTACTATACTGACTGTAAAGTGCAGCGTGCGTTACTATACTGACTGTAAAGTGCAGCGTGTGTTACTATACTGACTGTAAAGAGCAGCGTGTGTTACTATACTGACTGTAAAGAGCAGCGTGTGTTACTATACTGACTGTAAAGAGCAGCGCGTGTTACTATACTGACTGTAAAGAGCAGCGCGTGTTACTATACTGACTGTAAAGTGCAGCGTGCGTTACTATACTGACTGTAAAGTGCAGCGTGCGTTACTATACTGACTGTAAAGTGCAGCGTGCGTTACTATACTGACTGTAAAGTGCAGCGTGCGTTACTATACTGACTGTAAAGTGCAGCGTGCGTTACTATACTGACTGTAAAGTGCAGCATGTGTTACTATACTGACTGTAAAGTGCAGCATGTGTTACTATACTGACTGTAAAGTGCAGCGTGCGTTACTATACTGACTGTAAAGTGCAGCGTGCGTTACTATACTGACTGTAAAGTGCAGCGTGCGTTACTATACTGACTGTAAAGAGCAGCATGTGTTACTATACTGACTGTAAAGTGCAGCGTGCGTTACTATACTGACTGTAAAGTGCAGCATGTGTTACTATACTGACTGTAAAGTGCAGCATGTGTTACTATACTGACTGTAAAGTGCAGCATGCGTTACTATACTGACTGTAAAGTGCAGCGTGCGTTACTATACTGACTGTAAAGTGCAGCGTGCGTTACTATACTGACTGTAAAGTGCAGCATGTGTTACTATACTGACTGTAAAGTGCCGCGTGTGTTACTATACTGACTGTAAAGTGCAGCGTGTGTTACTATACTGACTGTAAAGTGCCGCATGTGTTACTATACTGACTGTAAAGAGCCGCATGTGTTACTATACTGACTGTAAAGTGCCGCATGTGTTCCTATACTGACTGTAAAGTGCAGCGTGTGTTACTATACTGACTGTAAAGTGCCGCATGTGTTACTATCCTGACTGTAAAGTGCAGCATGTGTTACTATACTGACTGTAAAGTGCAGCATGTGTTACTATACTGACTGTAAAGTGCAGCATGTGTTACTATACTGACTGTAAAGTGCAGCGTGCGTTACTATACTGACTGTAAAGTGCCGCATGT
>NW_027461878.1:475000-501211 GCF_050947455.1 Rhinoderma darwinii | reverse complement strand
TCAGTATAGTAACACACGCTGCACTTTACAGTCAGTATAGTAACACACGCTGCACTTTACAGTCAGTATAGTAACACACGCTGCTCTTTACAGTCAGTATAGTAACACATGCTGCTCTTTACAGTCAGTATAGTAACACATGCTGCACTTTACAGTCAGTATAGTAACACATGCGGCACTTTACAGTCAGTATAGTAACACATGCTGCTCTTTTACAGTCAGTATAGTAACACATGCTGCTCTTTACAGTCAGTATAGTAACACATGCTGCTCTTTACAGTCAGTATAGTAACACATGCTGCTCTTTACAGTCAGTATAGTAACACATGCTGCTCTTTACAGTCAGTATAGTAACACATGCTGCTCTTTACAGTCAGTATAGTAACACATGCAGCACTTTACAGTCAGTATAGTAACACATGCTGCTCTTTACAGTCAGTATAGTAACACATGCTGCTCTTTACAGTCAGTATAGTAACACATGCTGCTCTTTACAGTCAGTATAGTAACACATGCGGCACTTTACAGTCAGTATAGTAACACACGCTGCACTTTACAGTCAGTATAGTAACACATGCTGCACTTTACAGTCAGTATAGTAACACATGCTGCTCTTTACAGTCAGTATAGTAACACATGCTGCTCTTTACAGTCAGTATAGTAACACATGCTGCACTTTACAGTCAGTATAGTAACACATGCGGCACTTCACAGTCAGTATAGTAACACACGCTGCTCTTTACAGTCAGTATAGTAACACATGCGGCACTTTACAGTCAGTATAGTAACGCACGCTGCATTTTACAGTCAGTATAGTAACGCACGCTGCTCTTTACAGTCAGTATAGTAACACATGCGGCACTTTACAGTCAGTATAGTAACACATGCGGCACTTTACAGTCAGTATAGTAACACATGCTGCACTTTACAGTCAGTATAGTAACACATGCTGCTATTTACAGTCAGTATAGTAACACATGCTGCACTTTACAGTCAGTATAGTAACACATGCTGCACTTTACAGTCAGTATAGTAACACACGCTGCACTTTACAGTCAGTATAGTAACACATGCTGCTCTTTACAGTCAGTATAGTAACACATGCTGCACTTTACAGTCAGTATAGTAACGCACGCTGCTCTTTACAGTCAGTATAGTAACACACGCTGCACTTTACAGTCAGTATAGTAACACATGCTGCACTTTACAGTCAGTATAGTAACACACGCTGCACTTTACAGTCAGTATAGTAACACACGCTGCACTTTACAGTCAGTATAGTAACACACGCTGCACTTTACAGTCAGTATAGTAACACACGCTGCTCTTTACAGTCAGTATAGTAACGCACGCTGCACTTTACAGTCAGTATAGTAACACACGCTGCACTTTACAGTCAGTATAGTAACACATGCTGCACTTTACAGTCAGTATAGTAACACATGCGGCACTTTACAGTCAGTATAGTAACACATGCTGCACTTTACAGTCAGTATAGTAACACATGCGGCACTTTACAGTCAGTATAGTAACACACGCTGCACTTTACAGTCAGTATAGTAACACACGCTGCTCTTTACAGTCAGTATAGTAACGTACGCTGCACTTTACAGTCAGTATAGTAACACACGCTGCTCTTTACAGTCAGTATAGTAACACATGCTGCACTTTACAGTCAGTATAGTAACACATGCGGCACTTTACAGTCAGTATAGTAACACATGCTGCACTTTACAGTCAGTATAGTAACACACGCTGCACTTTACAGTCAGTATAGTAACACACGCTGCTCTTTACAGTCAGTATAGTAACGTACGCTGCACTTTACAGTCAGTATAGTAACACACGCTGCACTTTACAGTCAGTATAGTAACACACGCTGCACTTTACAGTCAGTATAGTAACACACGCTGCTCTTTACAGTCAGTATAGTAACACATGCTGCTCTTTACAGTCAGTATAGTAACACATGCTGCACTTTACAGTCAGTATAGTAACACATGCGGCACTTTACAGTCAGTATAGTAACACATGCTGCTCTTTACAGTCAGTATAGTAACACATGCTGCTCTTTACAGTCAGTATAGTAACACATGCTGCTCTTTACAGTCAGTATAGTAACACATGCTGCTCTTTACAGTCAGTATAGTAACACATGCAGCACTTTACAGTCAGTATAGTAACACATGCTGCTCTTTACAGTCAGTATAGTAACACATGCTGCTCTTTACAGTCAGTATAGTAACACATGCTGCTCTTTACAGTCAGTATAGTAACACATGCGGCACTTTACAGTCAGTATAGTAACACACGCTGCTCTTTACAGTCAGTATAGTAACACACGCTGTACTTTACAGTCAGTATAGTAACACATGCTGCACTTTACAGTCAGTATAGTAACACATGCTGCTCTTTACAGTCAGTATAGTAACACATGCTGCACTTTACAGTCAGTATAGTAACACATGCGGGACTTTACAGTCAGTATAGTAACACATGCTGCTCTTTACAGTCAGTATAGTAACACACGCTGCTCTTTACAGTCAGTATAGTAACACACGCTGCTCTTTACAGTCAGTATAGTAACGCATGCAGCACTTTACAGTCAGTATAGTAACGCATGCAGCACTTTACAGTCAGTATAGTAACACACGCTGCACTTTACAGTCAGTATAGTAACACATGCTGCTATTTACAGTCAGTATAGTAACACATGCTGCTATTTACAGTCAGTATAGTAACACATGCTGCTATTTACAGTCAGTATAGTAACGCACGCTGCTCTTTACAGTCAGTATAGTAACACATGCTGCTATTTACAGTCAGTATAGTAACACACGCTGCTCTTTACAGTCAGTATAGTAACACATGCGGCACTTTACAGTCAGTATAGTAACACATGCTGCTCTTTACAGTCAGTATAGTAACACATGCTGCTCTTTACAGTCAGTATAGTAACACATGCTGCTCTTTACAGTCAGTATAGTAACGCACGCTGCTCTTTACAGTCAGTATAGTAACACACGCGGCACTTTACAGTCAGTATAGTAACACACGCTGCACTTTACAGTCAGTATAGTAACGCACGCGGCACTTTACAGTCAGTATAGTAACACACGCTGCTCTTTACAGTCAGTATAGTAACACACGCTGCTCTTTACAGTCAGTATAGTAACACACGCTGCTCTTTACAGTCAGTATAGTAACACACGCTGCTCTTTACAGTCAGTATAGTAACACATGCGGCACTTTACAGTCAGTATAGTAATGCACGCTGCTCTTTACAGTCAGTATAGTAACGCACGCTGCTCTTTACAGTCAGTATAGTAACACATGCTGCTCTTTACAGTCAGTATAGTAACACACGCTGCACTTTACAGTCAGTATAGTAACACACGCTGCACTTTACAGTCAGTATAGTAACACACGCTGCTCTTTACAGTCAGTATAGTAACACACGCTGCTCTTTACAGTCAGTATAGTAACACACGCGGCACTTTACAGTCAGTATAGTAACACACGCTGCACTTTACAGTCAGTATAGTAACGCACGCTGCACTTTACAGTCAGTATAGTAACACATGCTGAACTTTACAGTCAGTATAGTAACACACGCTGCACTTTACAGTCAGTATAGTAACACATGCGGCACTTTACAGTCAGTATAGTAACACACGCTGCTCTTTACAGTCAGTATAGTAACACATGCTGCACTTTACAGTCAGTATAGTAACACATGCGGCACTTTACAGTCAGTATAGTAACACATGCGGCACTTTACAGTCAGTATAGTAACGCACGCTGCATTTTACAGTCAGTATAGTAACGCACGCTGCTCTTTACAGTCAGTATAGTAACACATGCGGCACTTTACAGTCAGTATAGTAACACATGCGGCACTTTACAGTCAGTATAGTAACACATGCTGCACTTTACAGTCAGTATAGTAACACACGCTGCACTTTACAGTCAGTATAGTAACACACGCTGCTCTTTACAGTCAGTATAGTAACACATGCTGCACTTTACAGTCAGTATAGTAACACATGCGGCACTTTACAGTCAGTATAGTAACACATGCGGCACTTTACAGTCAGTATAGTAACGCACGCTGCATTTTACAGTCAGTATAGTAACGCACGCTGCTCTTTACAGTCAGTATAGTAACGCACGCTGCTCTTTACAGTCAGTATAGTAACACACGCTGCACTTTACAGTCAGTATAGTAACACATGCTGCACTTTACAGTCAGTATAGTAACACACGCTGCACTTTACAGTCAGTATAGTAACACACGCTGCACTTTACAGTCAGTATAGTAACACACGCTGCACTTTACAGTCAGTATAGTAACACACGCTGCTCTTTACAGTCAGTATAGTAACGCACGCTGCACTTTACAGTCAGTATAGTAACACACGCTGCACTTTACAGTCAGTATAGTAACACATGCTGCACTTTACAGTCAGTATAGTAACACATGCGGCACTTTACAGTCAGTATAGTAACACATGCTGCACTTTACAGTCAGTATAGTAACACATGCGGCACTTTACAGTCAGTATAGTAACACACGCTGCACTTTACAGTCAGTATAGTAACACACGCTGCTCTTTACAGTCAGTATAGTAACGTACGCTGCACTTTACAGTCAGTATAGTAACACACGCTGCTCTTTACAGTCAGTATAGTAACACACGCTGCACTTTACAGTCAGTATAGTAACACATGCGGCACTTTACAGTCAGTATAGTAACACATGCTGCACTTTACAGTCAGTATAGTAACACACGCTGCACTTTACAGTCAGTATAGTAACACACGCTGCACTTTACAGTCAGTATAGTAACACATGCTGCACTTTACAGTCAGTATAGTAACACACGCTGCACTTTACAGTCAGTATAGTAACACACGCTGCACTTTACAGTCAGTATAGTAACACACGCTGCTCTTTACAGTCAGTATAGTAACACATGCTGCTCTTTACAGTCAGTATAGTAACACATGCTGCACTTTACAGTCAGTATAGTAACACATGCGGCACTTTACAGTCAGTATAGTAACACATGCTGCTCTTTACAGTCAGTATAGTAACACATGCTGCTCTTTACAGTCAGTATAGTAACACATGCTGCTCTTTACAGTCAGTATAGTAACACATGCTGCTCTTTACAGTCAGTATAGTAACACATGCAGCACTTTACAGTCAGTATAGTAACACATGCTGCTCTTTACAGTCAGTATAGTAACACATGCTGCTCTTTACAGTCAGTATAGTAACACATGCTGCTCTTTACAGTCAGTATAGTAACACATGCGGCACTTTACAGTCAGTATAGTAACACACGCTGCTCTTTACAGTCAGTATAGTAACACACGCTGCACTTTACAGTCAGTATAGTAACACATGCTGCACTTTACAGTCAGTATAGTAACACATGCTGCTCTTTACAGTCAGTATAGTAACACACGCTGCTCTTTACAGTCAGTATAGTAACACATGCTGCACTTTACAGTCAGTATAGTAACACATGCTGCACTTTACAGTCAGTATAGTAACACATGCTGCTCTTTACAGTCAGTATAGTAACACACGCTGCACTTTACAGTCAGTATAGTAACACATGCTGCACTTTACAGTCAGTATAGTAACACATGCTGCTCTTTACAGTCAGTATAGTAACACACGCTGCACTTTACAGTCAGTATAGTAACACATGCTGCACTTTACAGTCAGTATAGTAACACATGCTGCACTTTACAGTCAGTATAGTAACATATGCTGCTCTTTACAGTCAGTATAGTAACACATGCTGCACTTTACAGTCAGTATAGTAACACATGCGGCACTTTACAGTCAGTATAGTAACACATGCTGCTCTTTACAGTCAGTATAGTAACACACGCTGCTCTTTACAGTCAGTATAGTAACACACGCTGCTCTTTACAGTCAGTATAGTAACGCATGCAGCACTTTACAGTCAGTATAGTAACACATGCTGCTCTTTACAGTCAGTATAGTAACACACGCTGCTCTTTACAGTCAGTATAGTAACACACGCTGCTCTTTACAGTCAGTATAGTAACGCATGCAGCACTTTACAGTCAGTATAGTAACACATGCTGCTATTTACAGTCAGTATAGTAACACATGCGGCACTTTACAGTCAGTATAGTAACACACGCTGCTCTTTACAGTCAGTATAGTAACACATGCGGCACTTTACAGTCAGTATAGTAACACATGCTGCTCTTTACAGTCAGTATAGTAACACATGCTGCTCTTTACAGTCAGTATAGTAACACATGCTGCTCTTTACAGTCAGTATAGTAACGCACGCTGCTCTTTACAGTCAGTATAGTAACACACGCGGCACTTTACAGTCAGTATAGTAACACACGCTGCACTTTACAGTCAGTATAGTAACGCACGCTGCACTTTACAGTCAGTATAGTAACACATGCTGAACTTTACAGTCAGTATAGTAACACACGCTGCACTTTACAGTCAGTATAGTAACACATGCGGCACTTTACAGTCAGTATAGTAACGCACGCTGCATTTTACAGTCAGTATAGTAACGCACGCTGCTCTTTACAGTCAGTATAGTAACACATGCGGCACTTTACAGTCAGTATAGTAACACATGCGGCACTTTACAGTCAGTATAGTAACACATGCTGCACTTTACAGTCAGTATAGTAACACACGCTGCACTTTACAGTCAGTATAGTAACACATGCTGCTCTTTACAGTCAGTATAGTAACACATGCTGCACTTTACAGTCAGTATAGTAACACACGCTGCACTTTACAGTCAGTATAGTAACACACGCTGCTCTTTACAGTCAGTATAGTAACGCACGCTGCACTTTACAGTCAGTATAGTAACACACGCTGCACTTTACAGTCAGTATAGTAACACATGCTGCACTTTACAGTCAGTATAGTAACACATGCGGCACTTTACAGTCAGTATAGTAACACATGCTGCACTTTACAGTCAGTATAGTAACACATGCGGCACTTTACAGTCAGTATAGTAACACATGCTGCACTTTACAGTCAGTATAGTAACACACGCTGCACTTTACAGTCAGTATAGTAACACACGCTGCTCTTTACAGTCAGTATAGTAACGCACGCTGCACTTTACAGTCAGTATAGTAACACACGCTGCACTTTACAGTCAGTATAGTAACACATGCTGCACTTTACAGTCAGTATAGTAACACACGCTGCACTTTACAGTCAGTATAGTAACACACGCTGCTCTTTACAGTCAGTATAGTAACACATGCTGCTCTTTACAGTCAGTATAGTAACACATGCTGCACTTTACAGTCAGTATAGTAACACATGCGGCACTTTACAGTCAGTATAGTAACACATGCTGCTCTTTACAGTCAGTATAGTAACACATGCTGCTCTTCACAGTCAGTATAGTAACACATGCTGCTCTTTACAGTCAGTATAGTAACACATGCTGCTCTATACAGTCAGTATAGTAACACATGCAGCACTTTACAGTCAGTATAGTAACACATGCGGCACTTTACAGTCAGTATAGTAACACACGCTGCTCTTTACAGTCAGTATAGTAACACATGCTGCTCTTTACAGTCAGTATAGTAACACATGCTGCTCTTTACAGTCAGTATAGTAACACATGCTGCACTTTACAGTCAGTATAGTAACACATGCTGCTCTTTACAGTCAGTATAGTAACACATGCGGCACTTTACAGTCAGTATAGTAACACATGCGGCACTTTACAGTCAGTATAGTAACACATGCTGCTCTTTACAGTCAGTGTATAGTAACACATGCTGCTCTTTACAGTCAGTATAGTAACACACGCTGCTCTTTACAGTCAGTATAGTAACACACGCTGCTCTTTACAGTCAGTATAGTAACACATGCTGCTCTTTACAGTCAGTATAGTAACACATGCTGCTCTTTACAGTCAGTATAGTAACACATGCTGCTCTTTACAGTCAGTATAGTAACACACGCTGCACTTTACAGTCAGTATAGTAACACACGCTGCACTTTACAGTCAGTATAGTAACACATGCTGCACTTTACAGTCAGTATAGTAACACACGCTGCACTTTACAGTCAGTATAGTAACACATGCTGCACTTTACAGTCAGTATAGTAACACATGCTGCTCTTTACAGTCAGTATAGTAACACATGCTGCTCTTTACAGTCAGTATAGTAACACATGCTGCACTTTACAGTCAGTATAGTAACACATGCGGCACTTTACAGTCAGTATAGTAACACATGCTGCTCTTTACAGTCAGTATAGTAACACACGCTGCTCTTTACAGTCAGTATAGTAACACACGCTGCTCTTTACAGTCAGTATAGTAACACATGCTGCTCTTTACAGTCAGTATAGTAACACACGCTGCTCTTTACAGTCAGTATAGTAACACATGCTGCTCTTTACAGTCAGTATAGTAACACACGCTGCACTTTACAGTCAGTATAGTAACACACGCTGCACTTTACAGTCAGTATAGTAACACACACTGCACTTTACAGTCAGTATAGTAACACACGCTGCACTTTACAGTCAGTATAGTAACGCATGCTGCTCTTTACAGTCAGTATAGTAACACACGCTGCACTTTACAGTCAGTATAGTGACACACGCTGCACTTTACAGTCAGTATAGTAACACATGCTGCACTTTACAGTCAGTATAGTAACACATGCTGCTCTTTACAGTCAGTATAGTAACACACGCTGCTCTTTACAGTCAGTATAGTAACACATGCTGCACTTTACAGTCAGTATAGTAACACATGCTGCACTTTACAGTCAGTATAGTAACACATGCTGCACTTTACAGTCAGTATAGTAACGCACGCTGCACTTTACAGTCAGTATAGTAACACATGCGGCACTTTACAGTCAGTATAGTAACACACGCAGCACTTTACAGTCAGTATAGTAACACACGCTGCTCTTTACAGTCAGTATAGTAACACATGCTGCTCTTTACAGTCAGTATAGTAACACATGCTGCACTTTACAGTCAGTATAGTAACACATGCTGCTCTTTACAGTCAGTATAGTAACACATGCTGCTCTTTACAGTCAGTATAGTAACACATGCTGCACTTTACAGTCAGTATAGTAACACATGCGGCACTTTACAGTCAGTATAGTAACACACGCTGCTCTTTACAGTCAGTATAGTAACACACGCTGCTCTTTACAGTCAGTATAGTAACACACGCTGCTCTTTACAGTCAGTATAGTAACACACGCTGCTCTTTACAGTCAGTATAGTAACACATGCGGCACTTTACAGTCAGTATAGTAACACATGCTGCATTTTACAGTCAGTATAGTAACACACACTGCACTTTACAGTCAGTATAGTAACGCACGCTGCTCTTTACAGTCAGTATAGTAACGCACGCTGCTCTTTACAGTCAGTATAGTAACACATGCTGCTCTTTACAGTCAGTATAGTAACACACGCTGCACTTTACAGTCAGTATAGTAACACACGCTGCTCTTTACAGTCAGTATAGTAACACATGCTGCACTTTACAGTCAGTATAGTAACACATGCTGCTCTTTACAGTCAGTATAGTAACGCACGCTGCTCTTTACAGTCAGTATAGTAACACATGCTGCTCTTTACAGTCAGTATAGTAACACATGCTGCTCTTTACAGTCAGTATAGTAACACATGCTGCACTTTACAGTCAGTACAGTAACACATGCTGCACTTTACAGTCAGTATAGTAACACATGCTGCACTTTACAGTCAGTATAGTAACACACGCTGCACTTTACAGTCAGTATAGTAACACATGCTGCACTTTACAGTCAGTATAGTAACACATGCTGCTCTTTACAGTCAGTATAGTAACGCACGCTGCTCTTTACAGTCAGTATAGTAACACATGCTGCTCTTTACAGTCAGTATAGTAACACATGCTGCTCTTTACAGTCAGTATAGTAACACATGCTGCACTTTACAGTCAGTACAGTAACACATGCTGCACTTTACAGTCAGTATAGTAACACATGCGGCACTTTACAGTCAGTATAGTAACACATGCTGCTCTTTACAGTCAGTATAGTAACACATGCTGCTCTTTACAGTCAGTATAGTAACGCACGCTGCACTTTACAGTCAGTATAGTAACACACGCTGCACTTTACAGTCAGTATAGTAACACATGCTGCTCTTTACAGTCAGTATAGTAACGCACGCTGCTCTTTACAGTCAGTATAGTAACACATGCGGCACTTTACAGTCAGTATAGTAACACACGCTGCACTTTACAGTCAGTATAGTAACACATGCTGCACTTTACAGTCAGTATAGTAACACATGCTGCTCTATACAGTCAGTATAGTAACACATGCGGCACTTTACAGTCAGTATAGTAACACACGCTGCACTTTACAGTCAGTATAGTAACACATGCGGCACTTTACAGTCAGTATAGTAACACACGCTGCACTTTACAGTCAGTATAGTAACACATGCTGCACTTTACAGTCAGTATAGTAACACATGCTGCACTTTACAGTCAGTATAGTAACTAACACATGCTGCACTTTACAGTCAGTATAGTAACGCATGCGGCACTTTACAGTCAGTATAGTAACGCATGCTGCTCTTTACAGTCAGTATAGTAACGCACGCTGCACTTTACAGTCAGTATAGTAACACACGCTGCTCTTTACAGTCAGTATAGTAACACATGCTGCACTTTACAGTCAGTATAGTAACGCACGCTGCACTTTACAGTCAGTATAGTAACACATGCTGCTCTTTACAGTCAGTATAGTAACACACGCTGCACTTTACAGTCAGTATAGTAACACACGCTGCACTTTACAGTCAGTATAGTAACACATGCTGCACTTTACAGTCAGTATAGTAACACACGCTGCACTTTACAGTCAGTATAGTAACACATGCTGCACTTTACAGTCAGTATAGTAACACATGCTGCACTTTACAGTCAGTATAGTAACACACGCTGCACTTTACAGTCAGTATAGTAACACATGCTGCACTTTACAGTCAGTATAGTAACACACGCTGCACTTTACAGTCAGTATAGTAACACATGCTGCACTTTACAGTCAGTATAGTAACACATGCTGCTCTTTACAGTCAGTATAGTAACGCATGCGGCACTTTACAGTCAGTATAGTAACGCATGCTGCACTTTACAGTCAGTATAGTAACACATGCTGCACTTTACAGTCAGTATAGTAACACATGCGGCACTTTACAGTCAGTATAGTAACACACGCTGCACTTTACAGTCAGTATAGTAACACACGCTGCACTTTACAGTCAGTATAGTAACACATGCTGCACTTTACAGTCAGTATAGTAACACACGCTGCACTTTACAGTCAGTATAGTAACACACGCTGCTCTTTACAGTCAGTATAGTAACACATGCTGCTCTTTACAGTCAGTATAGTAACACACGCTGCACTTTACAGTCAGTATAGTAACACATGCTGCACTTTACAGTCAGTATAGTAACACACGCTGCACTTTACAGTCAGTATAGTAACACACGCTGCTCTTTACAGTCAGTATAGTAACACACGCTGCACTTTACAGTCAGTATAGTAACACACGCTGCTCTTTACAGTCAGTATAGTAACACACGCTGCACTTTACAGTCAGTATAGTAACACATGCTGCACTTTACAGTCAGTATAGTAACACATGCTGCTCTTTACAGTCAGTATAGTAACGCACGCTGCTCTTTACAGTCAGTATAGTAACACATGCTGCTCTTTACAGTCAGTATAGTAACACATGCTGCTCTTTACAGTCAGTATAGTAACACATGCTGCACTTTACAGTCAGTACAGTAACACATGCGGCACTTTACAGTCAGTATAGTAACACATGCTGCTATTTACAGTCAGTATAGTAACACACGCTGCTCTTTACAGTCAGTATAGTAACACATGCTGCTCTTTACAGTCAGTATAGTAACACACGCTGCACTTTACAGTCAGTATAGTAACACATGCTGCACTTTACAGTCAGTATAGTAACACACGCTGCACTTTACAGTCAGTATAGTAACACACGCTGCTCTTTACAGTCAGTATAGTAACACACGCTGCACTTTACAGTCAGTATAGTAACACACGCTGCTCTTTACAGTCAGTATAGTAACACACGCTGCACTTTACAGTCAGTATAGTAACACATGCTGCACTTTACAGTCAGTATAGTAACACACGCTGCACTTTACAGTCAGTATAGTAACGCACGCTGCACTTTACAGTCAGTATAGTAACACACGCGGCACTTTACAGTCAGTATAGTAACGCACGCTGCACTTTACAGTCAGTATAGTAACACACGCTGCACTTTACAGTCAGTATAGTAACACACGCTGCTCTTTACAGTCAGTATAGTAACACATGCTGCTCTTTACAGTCAGTATAGTAACACACGCTGCACTTTACAGTCAGTATAGTAACACACGCTGCTCTTTACAGTCAGTATAGTAACACATGCTGCTCTTTACAGTCAGTATAGTAACACACGCTGCACTTTACAGTCAGTATAGTAACACATGCTGCACTTTACAGTCAGTATAGTAACACACGCTGCACTTTACAGTCAGTATAGTAACACACGCTGCTCTTTACAGTCAGTATAGTAACACACGCTGCACTTTACAGTCAGTATAGTAACACACGCTGCTCTTTACAGTCAGTATAGTAACACACGCTGCACTTTACAGTCAGTATAGTAACACATGCTGCACTTTACAGTCAGTATAGTAACACACGCTGCACTTTACAGTCAGTATAGTAACGCACGCTGCACTTTACAGTCAGTATAGTAACACACGCGGCACTTTACAGTCAGTATAGTAACGCACGCTGCACTTTACAGTCAGTATAGTAACGCACGCGGCACTTTACAGTCAGTATAGTAACGCACGCTGCACTTTACAGTCAGTATAGTAACGCATGCTGCTCTTTACAGTCAGTATAGTAACGCATGCTGCACTTTACAGTCAGTATAGTAACGCACGCTGCACTTTACAGTCAGTATAGTAACGCACGCTGCACTTTACAGTCAGTATAGTAACGCACGCTGCACTTTACAGTCAGTATAGTAACACATGCTGCACTTTACAGTCAGTATAGTAACACATGCTGCACTTTACAGTCAGTATAGTAACACACGCTGCACTTTACAGTCAGTATAGTAACGCACGCTGCACTTTACAGTCAGTATAGTAACACACGCGGCACTTTACAGTCAGTATAGTAACGCACGCTGCACTTTACAGTCAGTATAGTAACGCACGCTGCACTTTACAGTCAGTATAGTAACACATGCTGCACTTTACAGTCAGTATAGTAACACATGCTGCACTTTACAGTCAGTATAGTAACACACGCTGCTCTTTACAGTCAGTATAGTAACGCACGCTGCACTTTACAGTCAGTATAGTAACACATGCGGCACTTTACAGTCAGTATAGTAACACACGCTGCACTTTACAGTCAGTATAGTAACACATGCGGCACTTTACAGTCAGTATAGTAACACACGCTGCACTTTACAGTCAGTATAGTAAAACATGCGGCACTTTACAGTCAGTATAGTAACACACGCTGCACTTTACAGTCAGTATAGTAACACATGCGGCACTTTACAGTCAGTATAGTAACACACGCTGCTCTTTACAGTCAGTATAGTAACACATGCGGCACTTTACAGTCAGTATAGTAACACATGCGGCACTTTACAGTCAGTATAGTAACGCATGCTGCACTTGCTTTTTGTCCACGTCTGCATATATAGCAGCAGTGTATATACCGCACAGATCCATATATAGCAGCAGTGTATATACCGCACAGATCCATATATAGCAGCAGTGACTATACCGCACAGATCCATATATAGCAGCAGTGTATATACCGCACAGATCCATATATAGCAGCAGTGTATATACCGCACAGATCCATATATAGCAGCAGTGTATATACCGCACAGATCCATATATAGCAGCAGTGTATATACCGCACAGATCCATATATAGCAGCAGTGTATATACCGCACAGATCCATATATAGCAGGAGTGTATATACCGCACAGATCCATATATAGCAGCAGTGAATATACCGCAGATCCATATATAGCAGCAGTGTATATACCGCACAGATCCATATATAGCAGCAGTGTATATACCGCACAGATCCATATATAGCAGCAGTGTATATACCGCACATATAAATATATAGCAGCAGTGTATATACCGCACAGATCCATATATAGCAGCAGTGTATATACCGCACAGATCCATATATAGCAGCAGTGTATATACCGCACAGATCCATATATAGCAGCAGTGTATATACCGCACAGATCCATATATAGCAGCAGTGTATATACCGCACAGATCCATATATAGCAGCAGTGTATATACCGCACAGATCCATATATAGCAGCAGTGACTATACCGCACAGATCCATATATAGCAGCAGTGACTATACCACACAGATCCATATATAGCAGCAGTGTATATACCGCACAGATCCATATATAGCAGCAGTGTATATACCGCACAGATCCATATATAGCAGCAGTGTATATACAGCACAGATCCATATATAGCAGCAGTGTATATACCGCACAGATCCATATATAGCAGCAGTGTATATACCGCACAGATCCATATATAGCAGCAGTGACTATACCACACAGATCCATATATAGCAGCAGTGAATATACCGCACAGATCCATATATAGCAGCAGTGTATATACCGCACAGATCCATATATAGCAGCAGTGTATATACCGCACAGATCCATATATAGCAGCAGTGTATATACCGCACAGATCCATATATAGCAGCAGTGTATATACCGCACAGATCCATATATAGCAGCAGTGTATATACCGCACAGATCCATATATAGCAGCAGTGTATATACCGCACAGATCCATATATAGCAGCAGTGTATATAGCGCACAGATCCATATATAGCAGCAGTGACTATACCGCACAGATCCATATATAGCAGGAGTGTATATACCGCACAGATCCATATATAGCAGCAGTGAATATACCGCACAGATCCATATATAGCAGCAGTGTATATACCGCACAGATCCATATATAGCAGCAGTGTATATACCGCACAGATCCATATATAGCAGCAGTGTATATACCGCACAGATCCATATATAGCAGCAGTGTATATACCGCACAGATCCATATATAGCAGCAGTGACTATACCGCACAGATCCATATATAGCAGCAGTGACTATACCACACAGATCCATATATAGCAGCAGTGTATATACAGCACAGATCCATATATAGCAGCAGTGACTATACCGCACAGATCCATATATAGCAGCAGTGTATATACCGCACAGATCCATATATAGCAGCAGTGACTATACCGCACAGATCCATATATAGCAGCAGTGTATATACAGCACAGATCCATATATAGCAGCAGTGACTATACCGCACAGATCCATATATAGCAGCAGTGTATATACCGCACAGATCCATATATAGCAGCAGTGTATATACAGCACAGATCCATATATAGCAGCAGTGTATATACAGCACAGATCCATATATAGCAGCAGTGAATATACCGCACAGATCCATATATAGCAGCAGTGTATATACCGCACAGATCCATATATAGCAGCAGTGACTATACCGCACAGATCCATATATAGCAGCAGTGTATATACCGCACAGATCCATATATAGCAGCAGTGTATATACCGCACATATCCATATATAGCAGCAGTGTATATACCGCACAGATCCATATATAGCAGCAGTGTATATACCGCACAGATCCATATATAGCAGCAGTGTATATACCGCACAGATCCATATATAGCAGCAGTGAATATACCGCACAGATCCATATATAGCAGCAGTGTATATACCGCACAGATCCATATATAGCAGCAGTGTATATACCGCACAGATCCATATATAGCAGCAGTGTATATACCACACATATAATATATACACCAGCAGTGAATATACCGCACAGATCCATATATAGCAGCAGTGTATATACCGCACAGATCCATATATAGCAGCAGTGTATATACCGCACAGATCCATATATAGCAGCAGTGTATATACCGCACAGATCCATATATAGCAGCAGTGTATATACCGCAGATATAAGTATATACCAGCAGTGAATGTTATCAGCCACAGTCCGCCCTCCTCCTCCTCCTCTCATCCAATAACATGTGGAGGCTGAGGAGAGGTGCCGAGTTGCCATACTCACTGGTTAGATGCGCTCTCTGTATCGTGGTCCGCAGGGGCGTGCGCTTCTCCGCTGCGAGCTCTGTTGTGAACTTGTGATATTCTGCACACAGGGGCGGATATAGGACTGAAATCTAGGGCAGGGGTGGAAAAAACACAAACTGTGAACAGACCATATTTTCCCCCTCCTCCCCCTAACACCCCCCCCCCTATTGAACTCTGTCACCTGTTAACGGAAAAATCATCTGTCAGAAGGAAAAATGTTCCCCGATGAGTACAAGAAGCCCCCCCTGGGAACTAGACTTTCTTGTACTCCACAATGGGGAAACATTTTTCCCTCTGGCGGATGACTTTTCAGTTGACAGGAAGCAGAGTTACATGAAGGGAAATTATTTTTCCTTGACCTCTAGTTTGTATTGTGGCGCAGGGGAGAAAAAAGTATAGGTTTTATATTTGTAATACTGATAACTTTTATTTTTTTGCTATGTTCGGCTGGACCATTTAGACTAAGGGTATGTGCACACGTAGTGACCAAAAACGTCTGAAAATACCGAGCTGTTTTCAAGGGAAAACAGACCCTGATTTTCAGACGTTTTTTTGAGCAAATCGCGTTTTTCGCGGCGTTTTTTACGTCCATTTTTGGAGCTGTTTTCATTGGAGTCTATGAGAAAACGGCTCCAAAAACGTCCAAAGAAGTGCCCCGCATATAATGTATATAAGTGTCCCGCATATAATGTATATAAGTGTCCCGCATATAATGTATAGAAGTGTCCCGCATATAATGTATATAAGTGTCCCGCATATAATGTATATAAGTGTCCCGCATATAATGTATATAAGTGTCCCGCATATAATGTATAGAAGTGTCCCGCATATAATGTATAGAAGTGTCCCGCATATAATGTATAGAAGTGTCCCGCATATAATGTATAGAAGTGTCCCGCATATAATGTATATAAGTGTCCTGCATATAATGTATATAAGTGTCCCGCATATAATGTATATATGTGTCCTGCATATAATGTATATAAGTGTCCCGCATATAATGTATATAAGTGTCCTGCATATAATGTATATAAGTGTCCCGCATATAATGTATATAAGTGTCCTGCATATAATGTATATAAGTGTCCCGCATATAATGTATATAAGTGCCCTGCATATAATGTATAGAAGTGTCCCGCATATAATGTATATAAGTGTCCTGCATATAATGTATATAAGTGTCCCGCATATAATGTATATAAGTGCCCTGCATATAATGTATATAAGTGTCCCGCATATAATGTATATAAGTGTCCCGCATATAATGTATATAAGTGTCCCGCATATAATGTATATAAGTGTCCCGCATATAATGTATATAAGTGCCCTGCATATAATGTATATAAGTGTCCCGCATATAATGTATATAAGTGTCCTGCATATAATGTATAGAAGTGTCCCGCATATAATGTATATAAGTGTCCTGCATATAATGTATATAAGTGTCCCGCATATAATGTATATAAGTGCCCTGCATATAATGTATATAAGTGTCCCGCATATAATGTATATAAGTGTCCCGCATATAATGTATATAAGTGTCCCGCATATAATGTATATAAGTGTCCCGCATATAATGTATATAAGTGTCCCGCATATAATGTATATAAGTGTCCTGCATATAATGTATAGAAGTGTCCCGCATATAATGTATATAAGTGTCCCGCATATAATGTATATAAGTGTCCTGCATATAATGTATAGAAGTGTCCTGCATATAATGTATATAAGTGTCCCGCATATAATGTATATAAGTGTCCCGCATATAATGTATAGAAGTGTCCCGCATATAATGTATATAAGTGTCCCGCATATAATGCATATAAGTGTCCCGCATATAATGTATATAAGTGTCCCGCATATAATGTATAGAAGTGTCCCGCATATAATGTATAGAAGTGTCCTGCATATAATGTATATAAGTGTCCCGCATATAATGTATAGAAGTGTCCCGCATATAATGTATAGAAGTGTCCCGCATATAATGTATATAAGTGTCCTGCATATAATGTATATAAGTGTCCCGCATATAATGTATATAAGTGTCCTGCATATAATGTATATAAGTGTCCTGCATATAATGTATATAAGTGCCCTGCATATAATGTATATAAGTGTCCCGCATATAATGTATATAAGTGTCCCGCATATAATGTATATAAGTGTCCCGCATATAATGTATATAAGTGTCCCGCATATAATGTATATAAGTGTCCTGCATATAATGTATATAAGTGTCCTGCATATAATGTATATAAGTGCCCTGCATATAATGTATATAAGTGTCCCGCATATAATGTATATAAGTGTCCCGCATATAATGTATATAAGTGCCCTGCATATAATGTATATAAGTGTCCCGCATATAATGTATATAAGTGTCCTGCATATAATGTATATAAGTGTCCTGCATATAATGTATATAAGTGTCCCGCATATAATGTATATAAGTGTCCCGCATATAATGTATATAAGTGTCCCGCATATAATGTATATAAGTGTCCGGCATATAATGTATATAAGTGTCCTGCATATAATGTATATAAGTGCCCTGCATATAACGTATATAAGTGTCCCGCATATAATGTATATAAGTGTCCTGCATATAATGTATATAAGTGTCCCGCATATAATGTATATAAGTGCCCTGCATATAATGTATATAAGTGTCCCGCATATAATGTATATAAGTGTCCTGCATATAATGTATATAAGTGTCCTGCATATAATGTATATAAGTGTCCCGCATATAATGTATATAAGTGTCCTGCATATAATGTATATAAGTGTCCTGCATATAATGTATATAAGTGTCCTGCATATAATGTATATAAGTGTCCCGCATATAATGTATATAAGTGTCCCGCATATAATGTATATAAGTGCCCTGCATATAATGTATATAAGTGTCCTGCATATAATGTATAGAAGTGTCCCGCATATAATGTATATAAGTGTCCCGCATATAATGTATATAAGTGTCCCGCATATAATGTATAGAAGTGTCCTGCATATAATGTATATAAGTGTCCTGCATATAATGTATATAAGTGTCCCGCATATAATGTATGGAAGTGTCCCGCATATAATGTATAGAAGTGTCCTGCATATAATGTATATAAGTGTCCCGCATATAATGTATAGAAATGTCCCGCATATAATGTATAGAAGTGTCCCGCATATAATGTATAGAAGTGTCCCGCATATAATGTATAGAAGTGTCCCGCATATAATGTATATAAGTGTCCCGCATATAATGTATATAAGTGTCCTGCATATAATGTATATAAGTGTCCTGCATATAATGTATATAAGTGTCCTGCATATAATGTATATAAGTGCCCCGCATATAATGTATATAAGTGTCCCGCATATAATGTATATAAGTGTCCTGCATATAATGTATATAAGTGTCCCGCATATAATGTATATAAGTGTCCCGCATATAATGTATATAAGTGTCCTGCATATAATGTATATAAGTGTCCCGCATATAACGTATAGAAGTGTCCTGCATATAATGTATATAAGTGTCCCGCATATAATGTATATAAGTGTCCCGCATATAATGTATATAAGTGTCCTGCATATAATGTATAGAAGTGTCCCGCATATAATGTATAGAAGTGCCCCGCATATAATGTATATAAGTGTCCTGCATATAATGTATAGAAGTGTCCCGCATATAATGTATAGAAGTGTCCCGCATATAATGTATATAAGTGTCCTGCATATAATGTATATAAGTGTCCCGCATATAATGTATATAAGTGTCCTGCATATAATGTATATAAGTGTCCCGCATATAATGTATATAAGTGTCCCGCATATAATGTATAGAAGTGTCCTGCATATAATGTATATAAGTGTCCTGCATATAATGTATAGAAGTGTCCCGCATATAATGTATAGAAGTGTCCCGCATATAATGTATATAAGTGTCCCGCATATAATGTATATATGTGTCCCGCATATAATGTATATAAGTGTCCTGCATATAATGTATATAAGTGTCCTGCATATAATGTATATAAGTGTCCTGCATATATTGTATATAAGTGTCCCGAATATAATGTATAGAAGTGTCCCGCATATAATGTATAGAAGTGTCCTGCATATAATGTATATAAGTGTCCCGCATATAATGTATATAAGTGTCCTGCATGTAATGTATATAAGTGTCCTGCATATAATGTATATAAGTGTCCTGCATGTAATGTATATAAGTGTCCTGCATATAATGTATATACGTGTCCTGCATATAATGCATAGAAGTGTCCCGCATATAATGTATAGAAGTGTCCTGCATATAATGTATATAAGTGTCCTGCATATAATGTATATAAGTGTCCCGCATATAATGTATATAAGTGTCCCGCATATAATGTATAGAAGTGTCCCGCATATAATGTATATAAGTGTCCCGCATATAATGTATATAAGTGTCCCGCATATAATGTATATAAGTGTCCCGCATATAATGTATATAAGTGTCCCGCATATAATGTATATAAGTGTCCCGCATATAATGTATATAAGTGTCCCGCATATAATGTATATAAGTGTCCCGCATATAATGTATATAAGTGTCCTGCATATAATGTATATAAGTGTCCCGCATATAATGTATATAAGTGCCCTGCATATAATGTATATAAGTGTCCCGCATATAATGTATATAAGTGTCCTGCATATAATGTATAGAAGTGTCCTGCATATAATGTATAGAAGTGTCCCGCATATAATGTATATAAGTGTCCCGCATATAATGTATATAAGTGTCCCGCATATAATGTATATAAGTGTCCCGCATATAATGTATGGAAGTGTCCCGCATATAATGTATATAAGTGTCCCGCATATAATGTATATAAGTGTCCCGCATATAATGTATAGAAATGTCCCGCATATAATGTATATAAGTGTCCTGCATATAATGTATAGAAGTGTCCTGCATATAATGTATATACGTGTCCTGCATATAATGTATATGTGTCCCGCATATAATGTATATAAGTGTCCCGCATATAATGTATAGAAGTGTCCTGCATATAATGCATAGAAGTGTCCCGCATATAATGTATAGCAGTGTCCCGCATATAATGTATGGAAGTGTCCCGCATATAATGTATATAAGTGTCCCGCATATAATGTATATAAGTGTCCCGCATATAATGTATATAAGTGTCCCGCATATAATGTATATAAGTGTCCTGCATATAATGTATATAAGTGTCCTGCATATAATGTATATAAGTGTCCCGCATATAATGTATGGAAGTGTCCCGCATATAATGTATAGAAGTGTCCTGCATATAATGTATATAAGTGTCCCGCATATAATGTATAGAAATGTCCCGCATATAATGTATAGAAGTGTCCCGCATATAATGTATAGAAGTGTCCCGCATATAATGTATAGAAGTGTCCCGCATATAATGTATATAAGTGTCCCGCATATAATGTATATAAGTGTCCTGCATATAATGTATATGTGTCCTGCATATAATGTATATAAGTGTCCTGCATATAATGTATATAAGTGTCCTGCATGTAATGTATATAAGTGTCCTGCATATAATGTATATAAGTGTCCTGCATATAATGTATATAAGTGTCCCGCATATAATGTATATAAGTGTCCTGCATATAATGTATATAAGTGTCCTGCATATAATGTATATAAGTGTCCTGCATATAATGTATATAAGTGTCCTGCATGTAATGTATATAAGTGTCCCGCATATAATGTATATAAGTGTCCTGCATATAATGTATATAAGTGTCCTGCATATAATGTATATAAGTGTCCTGCATATAATGTATATAAGTGTCCTGCATGTAATGTATATAAGTGTCCTGCATATAATGTATATAAGTGTCCTGCATATAATGTATAGAAGTGTCCCGCATATAATGTATAGAAGTGTCCTGCATATAATGTATATAAGTGCCCTGCATATAATGTATATAAGTGTCCCGCATATAATGTATATAAGTGTCCTGCATATAATGTATATAAGTGTCCCGCATATAATGTATATAAGTGTCCCGCATATAATGTATAGAAGTGTCCCGCATATAATGTATAGAAGTGTCCCGCATATAATGTATATAAGTGTCCCGCATATAATGTATATAAGTGTCCCGCATATAATGTATAAGTGTCCCGCATATAATGTATATAAGTGTCCCGCATATAATGTATATAAGTGTCCCGCATATAATGTATATAAGTGTCCCGCATATAATGTATATAAGTGTCCTGCATATAATGTATATAAGTGTCCCGCATATAATGTATATAAGTGTCCCGCATATAATGTATATAAGTGTCCTGCATATAATGTATATAAGTGTCCCGCATATAACGTATAGAAGTGTCCTGCATATAATGTATATAAGTGTCCCGCATATAATGTATATAAGTGTCCCGCATATAATGTATATAAGTGTCCTGCATATAATGTATAGAAGTGTCCCGCATATAATGTATAGAAGTGTCCCGCATATAATGTATATAAGTGTCCCGCATATAATGTATATAAGTGCCCTGCATATAATGTATATAAGTGTCCTGCATATAATGTATATAAGTGTCCCGCATATAATGTATATAAGTGTCCCGCATATAATGTATATAAGTGTCCCGCATATAATGTATATAAGTGTCCCGCATATAATGTATAGAAGTGTCCCGCATATAATGTATAGAAGTGTCCCGCATATAATGTATAGAAGTGTCCCGCATATAATGTATATAAGTATCCCGCATATAATGTATAGAAGTGCCCCGCATATAATGTATATAAGTGTCCCGCATATAATGTATATAAGTGCCCTGCATATAATGTATATAAGTGTCCTGCATATAATGTATATAAGTGTCCCGCATATAATGTATATAAGTGTCCCGCATATAATGTATATAAGTGTCCTGCATATAATGTATATAAGTGTCCTGCATATAATGTATAGAAGTGTCCTGCATATAATGTATATAAGTGTCCTGCATATAATGTATATAAGTGTCCCGCATATAATGTATATAAGTGTCCCGCATATAATGTATATAAGTGCCCTGCATATAATGTATATAAGTGTCCCGCATATAATGTATATAAGTGTCCTGCACATAATGTATATAAGTGCCCTGCATATAATGTATATAAGTGTCCTGCATATAATGTATATAAGTGTCCCGCATATAATGTATATAAGTGTCCCGCATATAATGTATATAAGTGCCCTGCATATAATGTATATAAGTGCCCTGCATATAATGTATATAAGTGTCCTGCATATAATGTATATAAGTGTCCCGCATATAATGTATATAAGTGTCCTGCACATAATGTATATAAGTGCCCTGCATATAATGTATATAAGTGTCCTGCATATAATGTATATAAGTGTCCCGCATATAATGTATATAAGTGTCCCGCATATAATGTATATAAGTGCCCTGCATATAATGTATATAAGTGTCCCGCATATAATGTATATAAGTGTCCTGCACATAATGTATATAAGTGCCCTGCATATAATGTATATAAGTGCCCTGCATATAATGTATATAAGTGTCCCGCATATAATGTATATAAGTGTCCCGCATATAATGTATATAAGTGTCCCGCATATAATGTATATAAGTGTCCCGCATATAATGTATATAAGTATCCCGCATATAATGTATAGAAGTGCCCCGCATATAATGTATATAAGTGTCCCGCATATAATGTATATAAGTGCCCTGCATATAATGTATATAAGTGTCCTGCATATAATGTATATAAGTGTCCCGCATATAATGTATATAAGTGTCCCGCATATAATGTATATAAGTGTCCTGCATATAATGTATATAAGTGTCCTGCATATAATGTATAGAAGTGTCCTGCATATAATGTATATAAGTGTCCCGCATATAATGTATATAAGTGTCCCGCATATAATGTATATAAGTGTCCCGCATATAATGTATATAAGTGTCCCGCATATAATGTATATAAGTGTCCTGCATATAATGTATAGAAGTGTCCTGCATATAATGTATATAAGTGTCCTGCATATAATGTATAGAAGTGTCCCGCATATAATGTATAGAAGTGTCCCGCATATAATGTATATAAGTGTCCCGCATATAATGTATATAAGTGCCCTGCATATAATGTATATAAGTGTCCCGCATATAATGTATATAAGTGTCCCGCATATAATGTATATAAGTGTCCCGCATATAATGTATATAAGTGTCCCGCATATAATGTATATAAGTGTCCCGCATATAATGTATAGAAGTGTCCCGCATATAATGTATAGAAGTGTCCCGCATATAATGTATAGAAGTGTCCTGCATATAATGTATATAAGTGTCCTGCATATAATGTATATAAGTGTCCTGCATATATTGTATATAAGTGTCCTGCATATAATGTATATAAGTGTCCCGCATATAATGTATATAAGTGTCCCGCATATAATGTATATAAGTGTCCCGCATATAATGTATATAAGTGTCCTGCATATAATGTATATAAGTGTCCCGCATATAATGTATAGAAGTGTCCCGCATATAATGTATAGAAGTGTCCTGCATATAATGTATATAAGTGTCCCGCATATAATGTATATAAGTGTCCTGCATATAATGTATATAAGTGTCCCACATATAATGTATATAAGTGTCCTGCATATAATGTATATAAGTGTCCCGCATATAATGTATATAAGTGTCCTGCATATAATGTATATAAGTGTCCTGCATATAATGTATATAAGTGTCCCGCATATAATGTATATAAGTGTCCTGCATATAATGTATATAAGTGTCCTGCATGTAATGTATATAAGTGTCCTGCATATAATGTATAGAAGTGTCCCGCATATAATGTATATAAGTGTCCTGCATATAATGTATATAAGTGTCCCGCATATAATGTATATAAGTGTCCTGCATATAGTGTATATAAGTGTCCTGCATATAATGTATAGAAGTGTCCCGCATATAATGTATATAAGTGTCCCGCATATAATGTATAGAAGTGTCCCGCATATAATGTATAGAAGTGTCCCGCATATAATGTATATAAGTGTCCTGCATATAATGTATGTGTCCTGCATATAATGTATAGAAGTGTCCCGCATATAATGTATATAAGTGTCCCGCATATAATGTATCTAAGTGTCCCGCATATAATGTATATAAGTGTCCTGCATATAACGTATAGAAGTGTCCTGCATATAATGTATATAAGTGTCCCGCATATAATGTATAAGTGTACCGCATATAATGTATATAAGTGTCCCGCATATAATGTATATAAGTGTCCCGCATATAATGTATATAAGTGTCCTGCATATAATGTATATAAGTGTCCCGCATATAATGTATATAAGTGTCCCGCATATAATGTATATAAGTGTCCTGCATATAATGTATAGAAGTGTCCCGCATATAATGTATAGAAGTGTCCCGCATATAATGTATATAAGTGTCCTGCATATAATGTATATATGTGTCCTGCATATAATGTATATAAGTGCCCTGCATATAATGTATATATGTGTCCCGCATATAATGTATATAAGTGTCCTGCATATAATGTATATAAGTGTCCCGCATATAATGTATATAAGTGTCCTGCACATAATGTATATAAGTGTCCCGCATATAATGTATAGAAGTGTCCTGCATATAATGTATATAAGTGTCCTGCATATAATGTATATACGTGTCCTGCATATAATGTATATAAGTGTCCCGCATATAATGTATATAAGTGCCCTGCATATAATGTATAGAAGTGTCCCGCATATAATGTATATAAGTGTCCTGCATATAATGTATATAAGT